>NC_081414.1:228905732-229098232 GCF_030272615.1 Cryptomeria japonica | reverse complement strand
CGAGTCCTGACTCCCAAACTCGGCCGACAGCATGTAACTTTAAGTTAAAAAAAACACAACTTCTAATATGTTTTGAATTGATTTTTTTTGGTTTATATTATGCTTTGAGCCTAAAAGTGAACTTCATTTCATTCATTTGGCAAAATAGGAGGAGAAAGGTGAGTTGTGAGGAGAAACAATAGAAAAATAACACTCGACGCCTGTATAAAATAATAGATGTCTTTTGGCCTCACGAGGCGTTGCCCTTGGACCCCACAAGGGGTGTTGCCCCTTGACCCCAACTTGGGGGCGCTGCCCCCAAACCCCCATCGTAAAATTAGGGGGGAAATTGCGCCGATAAAAGTAGGGAAATTTTAACCTCCGAGTCTGATTAGGCTCCAATTCCACATAACAATATATACTTTCATTGGTGCATCAAGAGTTGGAAAGGAAGAGTTTGCACCTCATTTGATCATATGATGACATGGATTTTTTATTCCATGAGTTTTGTAATATTGTATACATTTGACTATATTTTCATATCTTTGTTTGTTATTTCCTTCAACTACAATTTGCGTTTATGCTTATGTGATTGATGTATACTTGTGTATGTAATCAAATTAGCTTCTATTTGATGATGTTATTGTGTCTTTAAGGTGTATTCAATAAAGGGTGCATGAAACAAGTTTTAAATCTTTAAAAATATCTAAATTTCTTGAGTTTTTCACTTTGCCGAGTCTGAGACGGAACTCGGACTCCCGAGTCCGAGTCCGAAGTCGAATCAGCCTTGCCGAGTCCGAGTTCCGTTACTTTGGTTTGACGAATGTCAATACCTTGATCCAAAGCTCCTATTATAACACAGGCAAGAAGGATGATGGCAAGGGTTGTGGAATTTGGCTCTACGCCTACTAATTGCATTTGCTTGAACGTTTCCAAAGCCTTTTCAATATATCCATTTTGAGTATATCTTGCTTCTAATGCAAGCTTGAGACCAATTTTCTATTATGTAGATCTTTTTATTGTGCATCTCTTTTAAGCATATTTCGTGGTTATTGATCTAAATCATTGTTTCTTTTGTCAATTTGCTACCCTTAGTTATACTTTCACATTTGCATAAAAGTCACTACTTAATTTGTTTTAAGCATATATTTAGTGAAGACCAAATAATTCTCCATAATGCCAAACTACATGCAAAGACTTAGGCGCTATCTACTCTTAGTTTTGACCATGCATGCTTTTTATAGTTTCCTTACCTTCTTGGTAGTGAAATCATAGTGGGCTCATACTCCATGCTAGCTATTTGTTGCTATATTTGATAAATCAAATACAAGAACTAATAATATACATGACAACGCATACCAGACACAGTAGTAAAATATATCTTTATTCGCGCATGAAATTATTACAGAGGAGAAGACCAAAGATGGTCAGCCAAGGATTACAATAGATCCGACTATTCCATACTACCTTCCTTGGCGATACACAACATATTTAAAGGACTTGACGGTTGTTGAAAGGAACACAATCGTCAACTGACATATTAACTACCCAAGAGTGACAACCCACTTAATACAAACAATTAATACATTGGCAGATAACAAATATTATCAAACATAGCAATAGGCATTTTATGCCGACTACATCATTCCCCCCAAAAGAAAAAGTCGTCTTCCAGACGACAATTAAACATCAAGTAATATTCAGAAAGACTAATGACAAATAATGACTAGGATTGGATGGCCCAAACTTATAGTGTAATTGCTATCAAATGGGGGTCTAGGGTTAGCACCACCAGCCGAGTCAAGGGGTAGCGCCAAGGCCAAATTAAGACCTTCAAAACCACATAGAACTCCATGGTGCACATGATTTTTGTGATTTTTAAGACGTCAAAAACAATGTTGATGAAGCCATAAAATAGAGATTTCGCTCCTACCACATGTTTCTAACCACATACGACTCCCCTCACCTCAAGTATGGCCTCAATGCATCACGCACGGTTTGATACAAATTATATACGACCTACACACCTATGCGCCTGTATGGTTCAATGGCTGACCCGTACGACCTAGGCTTGTCCTTACGTATGGCCAAATCTCGATGCACTCTTCGCACAGTTTGATGCTCCTCACATACAGTTTTGTACGACTTGATCCCTTCAACGTACGGACCACCTTTCACTCATGCCCGTGTCCATACAACTATGTTGTTCATGTACAAGTTGGTGGTGTTCACGTACAACTCTTTTATTGCAACCCCGTACGGCGTACCGATTCTTCCTTTGTGCGGTATGACTTCCTCTATGCACGACCTAACCTCTATGTACAACTTGAGTTCAATGTACGACTTCTTCACGAAGGCGTACGGTCTTCCTCCCTTTTGTTCGTGCAACATACCTCCTAGCACGTGCAAGACGTACGACACCTTCTCCCTGTGTGGCACCTATTTCTTCTCCATGTATGTCACCCGTGCTTTCTTGTATGGCATAACCTTCTCCTTGTGTGGTACCTATTTCTCCTCCACGTACAACACCTGTGCTTCCTTGTACAACATGTTCAACTTGATGCATGTGGCATACGACTTCACCTCGTACAAATTTTCCTTCACCTCATACGGATCTATCTCCTTTGAACACCATACATGCCTCTTCAATCGTCATATGGACCCCTCTTACGGATTTTGTTTCTTCTTGCCACCATACGGGCTTTTTTAGATGTCGTGAAAATTCCTCGTACAGTTGAACTCGTACAAACTTCTCTTCCCTTATGGCATATGGATGAATACTTCTTCATCTATCTACAATTCCGTACAAATGAAGCACTCTCCAATTGCCTATGATTTTGTCTGGCTGTTGTGCCTGTATGGTAATTGAATTGCTCCTTGCACGACCCATTCTTGCCTTTCGTACGGTGTATGGAAATAGCCTCATGGCCAATCTTCATGCTCTCTATATGGTGTACAGACTTCCTACATGGTGTTCTTGTCTTTGCCTATATGGTTCCTTTTGTTTAATTTTTTCTCTCTATTTCATGTTTTTTAACAGTACACTTGTGTACAATCTAACTCTATACAAGTATGATTTCCTTTCATGAAGGCTCCCTTGTTCATACGGCCTTTGTTCTTCTTTTGTGGGCTTTTTTCTTCCACTTTCACTCTCCATACTACCAATTGTATCATTCATAACTTTACATGCTTTCATTGGTTGCTCTTCACCGAGAGTTGTAGCTTCAAGAAAATTACATGGTGAAATACCTTGTAGTCTTCCATTTCTCAGTGGAATAGTCCAGTCAGGGAACTCATCTCATCTTCATAACAATATTCCAGTTCGAGCACTCCTTCATTGTTGGGTTTTGTGCCTTTCCTCCCTTCGTCCATACCTAACTCTCCACACTTGGACTTTGAGTCGGAGGACGCTAGTTCTTCACTCACCCCCTGGTTCCTCAAATTGATGACGTGCTTCCTCCCATCACTCTCTATCGAGAGTGTGTTCCGCTTCCAATTATGATTTGCCTTGGCAGTAATCAACCATCCCCTCCTATGGAGTGCATCATACGCCTTCTTCTACAACGAGATGACTACAAAGTCCAAGAAAAATTGTTGTGTCCTAATCATTACTTTTTGTGCCATCAATGTTCCCAACGGCTTGATGTCATGTTGGTCGGCACCTACCAAGTGGAAGGTCGGCGGCCAAAGCGTTGGCTTCCCCAGACATTTCCAAGTGTCTTCTAGCACTACGTTTACCTCCGAACCTCCATCGACGATGGTGTCTGTCAACTTCTTCCCCATTATTTCCATCTCGACGATCGCCAACTTCCTCCTAATTCTCACCATCAGCAACATTGGATCACTGACCTCATTCCCTTCATGTGGTGGTTTCCTTGTCAATTCCTCTTGTGGTTTGCATTGTTTTTGGCTAACTGTGTTGTCATTGACCATGTTGTTAATTGCCACTTTTAGTTGTGGCATAGTTTGAAGAGGGTCTACCACCTTGATTGGTATGGTTGTCTGTAGCACCTACCAAACTATGTTCTTCTCGAACTCCCACAATGACATACTTGCAGTTCCATTGGAGGTTACATGTTCCTTCAGCAACACTTGTTCTACTTTAGTTCTAGCTTCTTGGAGATGTTCCTTCTCCATACAAGAGTCTGAATACATTGCCTTCTTCGTCTATGCTCTTGTGATTACTAGAATTGCCTCATCTTGTTCCGCCACATCCAGCATATTAATACCCTTTTGCTTTAGGCAATTGGTGTCTTCATGATTCCCTGGTCCACACCATTTGCACAATAATTGTATGTTGGCTTTCTTATTCTGGCAGTCTCTTGCAAAGTGTCCTCATTCACTACATTGTCAAACACTGTATGATAGGACGTCCTCTAGGGTCGTACTATATTTGATTTCGCCCTTGTTGATTTCCATAACCACCTGGCGATACATTCTATGGTTTTGATGGGATAGACCCTCCTTATGTGAAGAGTACTTGTGTACTTCTAGTCTTAAAATTATATGCACACTCCTTTATTGAATGACCCAACACCTGGCAAATCTCACAAAACATATTTCTAGGACAATTACCTTTCGTGTGCCCCTCAATTTTGCACTCAATACACCATAGTTTCATTACATTCTTTATTGGTCCCTTTCTCTACCTTCAATTCTTTCATCATTCTCAACATATCACGTCAAAGGGCCTGTACGGTTTTGGATTCCTCATCATTGCTACCTTTGGTGCTCTCGTCATCAACAGTCTTCCTCTTCCCTCGGGAGGATGTTTTGTTTTCACTCTCGATGTCCATTGCCCGATTGTAAGCATTGGCGTACAAGGACGAAGGCACTACTTTCATCTTCTTGCACATCGAGGGGATCAATCCCTCAGTGAACCACCTCTTCTTCAACCGGTCGACTGGCTGGTTCTCCATCTTCTTCACCAATTCCTTGAGCCTACAATTGTATGCTATACATTCTCGTTCTTTCCTTGTCGGGTGTTGTAAATCTCTGCAACAATCTCATTGTCATCATAGAGCAGTTTGAATTCGTCTTGAAATGCTTTCTTCAAATCACTCCATCTCGTCTTGTGCTTAGCGTCAAGGTCTATATACTAGTCGATGGCAATTCGTTGCAGGGTAGCTAGAAATGCCTTCAACTAATAATCTTGGTCATCCTGACCATTCGCCTCCCATATTGTTATACAGGTCTTGCAATGGCATACAGGATCCTTCGATCCGTCCCCAGTAAATTTAGGGAGTTTTTGCTTCTCTTGGGTTTTCATCATTGTTTTCACTCAGAAGGTACCATGTGTATTCGACTAGATTGGACCGTCTCGCTCTCGCCCGCGTTCTTGTGCCTCTCTTGCACTCTTGGCCATATGTGCTCTCTCTATGCTTCCACCTTCTGCATCTTCTACACCTTGGTCACCTTCGGCAAGGGGCAAGTTCCTGATACCATGCAAATTGGTTTCTCATCTACTTACTCCCTTGTGCTTCGGACTTGGGTGGACTGTTTCGACCACTACGTTCCGATGCTTTCCTTGCACTCTCGGCTATGCAGGCGTCCTCTACACTTCCACCTCCAACGGCCTCAACACTTCGGGTACTTCCAAGTGTGTCGGATTTGGGTGGATTGTTCTAACTGCTACCTTTCGGTGCTTTCCTTGAACTCTTAGCCACACATGCATTCTCTACACGTCCACCTCCAACGTCCCAACACTTCGGGTACTTCCAGGCTTTGACTCATACCTGTGCTCCCTCCGGCCAAGGGTTGACGGATCACCTAATCGATTGGTCTTGACCATCTTGTGGCCTCTTCTCACCTTTATTGGGGTCTAAGGGCATGAATCACTCAAGGCTGACCCAATTTCTTTTAAGGCAACGGTGCCAAATGTTTACTTCTATATCTGATAAATCAAATACAGGAAATAATAATATACATGACAACGTATACCAAATACAGCAGCAAAATATATCTTTATTCACACTTGAAATTATTACAAAGGAGAAGACCAGAGATGGTCAGCCAAGGATTACGATAGATCTGACTATTCCATACTACTTTCCTTGGTGGTACACAACATGTTTAAAGGGCTCGATGGTTGCCAAGAGGAACACAACCGTGAACCAATTGACATATTAACTACCTGAGAGTGACAACCCACTTAATACGAACAATTAATACATTGGCAGATAACAAATATTATCAAACATAGCAATAGGCATTTTATGCCGACTACACTAGCCGATCCAAGCTTATAGGGAACATTGCACTATCTTAAATCAATTGCAAGTTAGTGATTAAAGAGAAAATAAAGTAGTGGATGGTATAGATTTGTCACTTGAAGTGCCTCTTTATATAAATATATACTAAATAAGTATTTCTTTATATTGTAGGAAGTGACAATAATCTCTTTATTCTTTAAATGAGAAAGAAGTCTTGGCTATTAAGAATGTAATGAATCTATATTTTGTAATAGAAAGTATTAATCTTTAACTACTTTGATTGGTAATTAGACGTATCAATAATATGATGATAGGGGGAAATATGAAATGCATGAAGGTATTGTAGACTTATGTAACATTGACATTATGGAACCATTCATCATGTCAAGGAAATAGGGTTTTAATGTTAGATGTTGAGGTCTTAATTACATTATTGAGAGGTATTGTTCCATGTTGAGAGATTTATTACAAACGGAATCATCTTGTGTTTCTCATGAAGAATAGGTATGAAGGTTTTGATTCCTATAAATGAATAAATTAGTTTAGTTCAATAGCAACCTATAAGATATATTTTCATGGTCATAATCTAGAGATCTTTCGTATTCTTGTCATCCTTGTAAGTTACTACGGGGCATTATACTTTCTTAGATCATAATCAAGGACACTAATCCTCTTACCTTTTGTTACTCATGAATATGTCATCGCTTGAGGAATCTTGGATAAGGAAAGGATTGACCTTAGATTCCTTTATTATTGTTAATAAACACATAAACATCATCAGTTTGTAAGGAACATGACTTAGTTCTCAATGTATCTGATTATGTGTCTGCTTGTTTGCTCCACTTGCAAATACTATTTATTACCTCATGACATGGTCAATATTAGTATCTAGATTTTGTATATTAGTGATTGAGTTGTACCTATATTTATGAGGAGAGGTGTGATAGTTATGGAAGAATTGTGCTTATGATACTTTATCAAAGCGATACATCTGTTATCATTTGACATTTATATATTATGGTTGCATAACGATTCATAATGCAATGAGTAACTGAATTATTCATTGACTTCATGAAAAAAATACATTGTTGTGTTTGCCTTTTTGGAATAAATGTGATTGAGATGGAATTGAGATCTCATAATGACTTTAGATAGAAAAGAAAAGGTTGTTGCTTCTATCTTCATATATATGTTATATGCATCTTGTGTATCATGATATCGTTACATTAGTGTTAGAATGTGGATATATCGTGTTGCACAAATTCCATTACTCTTGCTAGTATAACATTGCTAGTCCTCCTCGTGATGGGTTGGGTATCTTTCGTGTCAGGAAAGATTCCGGGGAAGTGTAACTACTTCGTGGTAGGGTGGAAAATGCACTCCTACAATGTTCTCACTAGTAGTGTGCTCGAGGCAAACAGATGTCGAGAGTTCCTATCAGGGTGGTCTTCGTAATTATTCTTTATGTATTCATTTGTATTCGACCCTGTGGTATATTGTAAAGGTATATGCTTCCTTGTCTTTAGGCTTGTTGTTGACTTATGTACTGTATCTCTATGTTGTAATATAATTTCATGTCTCTATCTTGTGTATTTGAACACGTGTAATTAATGGATGCTTGTTAATGTGTAATTTGTGAATTTTGTTAATTTGATATTATGGTGGTCCTTACACAATATCAATTTAATAAAAACTTCAAATATTACAACTATTATCTTTGCTTGTCCTAACTGGGCCATAATATAAACTGTGCAAAACTGCTTAAGGTTTGTAAAATGATGCGCTGATTATTTGAATATGGATAAAATGTGCAATTTTCCAAATTTCATGATTTCTTTCAAATTTGCTCAAAACAGATTTGCTGATTATTACACACTAAAAAATTGCATCGTAACATTAACATAGGTTTTGTTTTTTAATTGATCAGTGGAGGCTTACAGCAGATCCCTTAACCTTAGGATACAAACTGGGTCGTGATCCCTGGGTCTGTTATTTTTCTCATGCATTTTTTGGCCTGTTTAAATATGATTTCCTATAAGTGATATGCAGTGGTTCCTGAAGTGAGATTTGAACCCATGACATAATTTAAATAGTGATCAGCCTTTACAACTGGGTCAGAGTCTCTGGGCAATATTAAGATAGATTATAGTTAGATGTAGATACAAATTATTGGAATGGACCTAAGATATGAATTAACTGTATCTTATTTTTACCTTCAAAGAAGCTTTCTTTCTGTGTTAAATTTTCTAAGAGTAGCTCATTCCTTATTGGATTGGATACACCCAAGGATAAATTTGGAGATCTAGCAGGCAATATGTTCACATGAGAAATGAAACAGAATGCCTTTTAAATTGCTGCCACTGCCAGTGTCAATAATGAGGCATGCATCTTTTTATCGGAAAACTCTAATGTGGCTTAAGCATTGAATGGATGATATAAACAATTTTGTACTATCAATTTCAAGTAAATCTGAAAGCAAATTGGTGTCTAAAACATTTTTATAGTCGGAATATTTACAATTTTATGTCGACTGAGTTGAAATTTTTTTGGAGTTTACTGCTTATAAATTCATATTGTAACAGATACAGACAAAATAGGAAGGTGAGCATGGGATCTGAAAAGTGGTTAGACATTGAACAATGGGAGACTACACGAGAATGCTTTGAAGTACTGTGGTTGAGGGGTTACCGGATTGCAGTTGCATACATTGGAAGTGATACAGTAAGTAAAACCTTAAATTTTTTAATTTATTGTAAATGCAATTTGGGGTTTGGCTTTCTATATGTGCCTTTTTGTTCAGTGATGAATACATATGGCACAAGACACTACAAAGCAGGATAAAGCATGGAACATAATCAAATAAGATTCCTACTCCACTTTTTCACTCTTTTGTTTTCTTCTAATTTGTGCTGATTTCCTGAACCAATTCGTTTGTTTTTTTCTTAAATACTTTTTGGTTTCTTAGTTCTTACATGTCATAATCTTAAAGGTTTTGACTGGATAGATCTTAGAGATTAGGGTGTTCATTCCTCTCTGTTTCACATGCTTATTTATAATTTCTGAAAAGAACATAGAGTTACATCTGAAAACCATGGGTTAACTTGGCAACTTCAAATGTAACAATACATTTGCATCTTCTTGCCAGCGCATTTCTCAATGAGCACTTCCCCTCGCAAACCTACAAAGACGTGAGCTGCACCTCATGTTAAGACAAAATAGCAACCATATTAACTTGTTTTTCTTGGCACTTGGTTATGATTGACCTTTCACTCGTCCTGCTGATGTGTCTTCTCCACTAAGACAATGTTGATTCACTTATTCATGTACTAGATTTTACCTTAATTGTCAAGTGTTCTGTTGCTTGTTCTCTAGCCTTTACTCCCCTTATCTTTTTTTGTTGTATGCATAAAGAGTTTCAAACCAAGAGGACTGAAGTCTTAAAGTTCTATAATCTGAACAATTCTTTTAACATTGCTGTTGTCATACAACAATTGAAACTTCAAAGTTCAAACAATGAAAGCATAAAAAAAATTATACAAATAATTACACCTTCAAACCAGCTTTTCATTCCTTTGAAAATGTAATGTCTTCTTTACAATTTGCCCTAAAATCACAATTGTAACAATTTAAGGTTAGTTTCCCTTCCATTGGTTTGGTTGGGTCGAGAATCATTGCTGCTCATATTTTCAATGGCTTGAAGGAGAAATTGGGTTGTTCTTTCATTCCTCTCATTTTGTTCCATGAGGGCTTGAGTGGTTTGTTCCACGAGAGCTTGAGCAGTTTGTTTCACGAAGGCCCTCAACTCATTGCTCATTTGTTCACCCATGGTGTTGCTTGGTGTAGGATGGTTGGCGGACACAAGCTTTCTTCTTTCTTTTTCTAAATCCCTTTGAGCCCTTTGGCTAGTTTGCATTAACTACCTTTCACAGAATGGCAGAAAAGATGCTCCGATACCAATTGTAATGTCCCCTTCCCAATTTGCCCTAGAATTTGCCCTAAAACTACAATTGTAATAATTTAGGGTTAGGGTTACATCTTACCACATAAATATCTCTTTAATGATGTAATCCTAGATTTAAATTCTGCAATCAAAACATGAACAACATATGCAAATATACATATATATATATATGTTTAATCATTACAATTAGGCAACTACATCATATTCATAGATTATCAATAATGTAAGCATATTAGGGTTTGGCAGAAGGGACATGATGAATCCGCCCAAAGCCATTTCTAAACCAAGCCCAAGTGTGGATGTCCACCACAGCCCTCTTGCTTGGCGGCTTGTATCTGCTTTCCCCATCAATGTCTCATCTCCCTAAAGACACTTGCCATCTTGTGGAATCTGGGTGGGGATTGTAAGTGGGTTACTTGGCTCTCTATGTAAGTGCCCTCTAGTCCCAAGAGCCATTACGGTCAACTTTAGAACGGTCTACTTACTTAGCCTCGTATACCCCTTTTGCTTACACCCCAAGCCCTTCCTACAAGGTGGGTGTCAGTCAATCATGCACATCTCATATTCTATCATAAGGATATATACTTAAACATTCTTTATTATGCATAAACATGTATACATATATAAGACAATGATTGGCAGAAATATCAAGTATACTACTGAATATATATCTGATATTAATAATCTGAAATACTTAGAGATCTGCTATGATGTATTGGACTGGTTTCCCTTGTGATTGTGCTCCCTAGCTTATGGGAAATGCCTTTGCTGTGTGATGTACTTAATGGATTTGACCTGCTTGAAGGGTTCGTTCTGCTGGACTGATTTAAATTTGTTGATATCGACTATTGCTGTTTCTGCAGATGTGTGTTTTTGATGATCAACGATTCTCTCCTCTATCACCCCATACTTCCTTCTTATATCTTCCTCCCATCGCTGAAAGGATGTATTATTTGGCGGTGAACCTTTCCCCTGAAAGGTGGCATCTCTTCTTAGACTTAATTGCTGCTCTTAACTAGTTTATTGTCTTAACAAACTGTTTGGTGTTTAATCCATTATCTTAATGGATCGCACTTGCTGCTTTCTTCCTTAACACATGGTGACTACCCTTTGCTCTATCCTTAACACAGTAATGTTACCTAACCAATCACTGAACCAAATGCATGAGATGTCCTTCTATCCCTTTTGTTAATTTCATTCAGGTTATTGCAGATGTGTATTCGCTACAGGGGGCATGACAGAAAACTGACAAGGATACCTCTACAAACTGTTTACCAGACAGCTGCATGGTATTTTATCACTGTATATCTTTCTCCCATCTTGCCTCCCTATATGCTATTTAGCTGAAAAATTTAATCTTCAAAAAGCTACTTATCTTTTGCAAGAGATGAGTCTAAGTCAGTAATATATATGTACACTATTTTAGAATTAATTAGCTAAATAAAAAACTCTCACATTTTACTAAAAGTGAAATGCAAAATACAATAACTTGAACTACTTCCAACACATACACATTGAATTTGTATGGAAGTTCTTTTTCGAGTTGAAAAACTTAGCACTCCCTCTTAGTAAAGAGGGAATTCTGTACGAATCCAAGTTTGTGTCCAAAAACTTTAAATTTCCCTTTTGCTAAGGGCTTGGTCAGAATATCAGCTGTCTGCTGATCTATGGAAATATATTGGAGCTTAAGTTCTCCCTTCTGAATCTTGTATCAAATGAAATGATATTTAGTCTTTATGTGCTTAGACCTGTCATGAAACACTAGATTCTTTGAGAGTTTGACACAACTCTGATTAACTCTGATTATCATAGTAGATGACCTTAAGATCCAATCTTGATCAAACAATCTTGCAAGTAACTTGTGAAGTTAGATGGCCTCACAATTGGCAATGTGGCTGCCATGTATTTTACCTCTACTGAGCTAAGTGCCATAAGAGTCTACTTCCTGCTGAACCAGAATATCATTGCTGAACCCAAGCTAAAGCAATACCTCAAGGTGCTCTTCCTCTCTATTGTACTACCTGCCCGACTTTAGCGAATATACCTATTGGTGTGTGTTTTGTGACACTCTCTAACACAGAATAAAATACCAAGTATTATATCCTCTCTTGAATAAGGAAACCTCAAATGCTAAACAATGTTATCAAATAAAGTAACCCCAAGGTTCCTATTTTCAGGTCTTGTTAATGGATAGACTCAGTAAAATGATGTGATTTTTCTATTCTCACAAAGGGACTTCTGCTTTTCACTTCTACAATGCAACTAGAACTTGAACATCCAATATAGCAATTTATTGATGCTTTCTTATTGATGCTTTCTTCTACCAAACAAAGATCAAAAGGATAAGGGTTTGGGAATCTAATCTAAGACCTATGAACAATGATTATAATGGGTAGTGCTTTGATAGACAAATTCCTTAAATCAAGCTTAGTTTTGCCTTGATAACAACTACACAAAACTGATGCGATCTCCAAAGTTAGTGAAAGATTTTCATATTGTAAACATCCATCTAAATACCCAATGTTGGCACAATCCAAATGAATATCCACAATCGAACTATTGCAAAAATGAAGTTCAGACTAACCATGCACTGCAATTTGCAATCAACAAACTACAAATCGTATGAACGAAGGAATTCATCGCATATCTTCACATTTCTCCATCAAAATCAATGAACTTCAACTAAAACTTGAGAAGTAGAAACCATGCAAAATGTAGAAACCCATATAAAGATTCACCATATATTCAATGAAAATTATATATTGATTTCGACATTGTCTTGGCAACAATTTCTAATCTCCTCCTACTACTTCTACTTGCTAAAGAACTATTATGACTATTAATTTTTACAAATGAAAAGGCCAAGCCTTATATAGACTTTGAGTTACAAAATGAAGGGCCCGGATTGATTTCAAATCAACGACCAAAATTAAACAATAAAACCTTAAGTGGAGTTGGTTATGTTAGTTTTAGCAATCAGATTAGCAGTATAGAATAGAAAATCAGAATGCAAAGTAAATCATACGCATAACACACATGTACCCTGGGAAAACCTCCCTCTTGGAGGTGAAAAACCCAGCAACAACTATCTCAGATTGTATTATATTAACCATAGAGCAGATTTACAATATAGCCTTCTAGGGCCAAGCACAACTTATCTGAGATATAACAATTTGAAGAATCAAATCCCTGTAGCTCAATTTGGCAGCCCAGATTTGAGTTCACTGTCTTTGTATGAAGTTTACTCAGCCTTGCAAGATGGTCGCTCAGTCTTGATAGGGTTCGCTAGGCTGTAACTCTACTTCGCTTGCTGAAGATTGCAGATCAGAACACAAGGGCAGATTGCTGACTAGTAGTTCGCTCACAGCTGGAAGGAGTTCGTTGACCTCTAGATTATGTTCGCTGACTTCTAATACGATTTGCTATCCTTTAGATATGGTCGCTGTCTTCTAAATGAGATTCGCTGATCACTGAAGATAATTCGCTGATTACAGAAGGCAATTCACTACTTGATGAAGATAGAGGATATTCGCTAAATGTGTGTCTTGTGACCTCAAGTCACTTCCTTTATATACATGCCTTTAACCCTTATGCCTAGGTCGGCCTTGGTGCCAAATTACATAGAACCTACCCCAAGTTACAAGTTACATATTCAATAGGTCCCGACCTATTGAATTACAAGTTACACAATGAATAGGTCTTGCCCCATAACCATTATAAGTTACATAAGTTGAGCGCCCAAATAGGGCCTACCCTTAACATTCACAAGTTACATTGATATCTATTTGGGCCCAACCCAATTACAAGCTATCCAAATTGGGGCTCAGCCCTAAACATTAATCAATTATATCAATACAATTAATTTTAAGGCCAAGGGCCACATAAAAATTAATTATGCTAGGGATTCGACCTAGCTACATTTCAACACTCCCTCTTAGCTAGGGAGGATCCCTTGAATAATCAAGTTACAACATGGCCATGCTTCATGGACTCTTTCCATGATATCCATCATGCATTCCCATAGAGGATAGTTCCAAGATACATCATGGATTCCTTCCATGATATTCACCATGCATGCTCACAGAGGATGAATTCAATACACATCATGGACTCCTTCCATGATACCCATCATGCATACCCACAGAGGATGGATCCACCTTGCATTGCCCGCAGAGGGTGGAAGAGGTCTTTCACCTCAACTTCTCGTTGAGAAGGATCCAATGTCACCTTGCATTGCCCGCAGAGGGTGGAAGATGCAACTTAGTGCATCACTGGGACTGAGACTCCCTCTCAGCCAAAGTTGTGTTCTCAACAACTCCAAGTCTCTCTCTGAAGTATTCAAACTTCACACGAGCTAGAGGCTTGGTGAGAACATCTACAATCTGCTCATCAATGCCGACATATTTCAATTGAATGGCACCTCTCTGTACCATATCACGAATAGTGATAATGAGTTTCCACATGTTTTGACCTGTCATGAAACACGGGATTAACAGACATATTAATACAATTTGGATTGTCACAATGAATGACAATGGGTTCCCAAGGTTGTCCGAACAACCTAGCAAGAAGCTTGCGAAGCCACATTGCTTCTCTTGACTCCACACTTGACGCAATGTACTCAGCTTCTGCAGTACTTAATGCAACTGAGGATTGTTTCCTGCTGGCCCAGGAGATAACAACAGAACCCAAACTGAAACAAATTCTTGAAGTGCTCTTCCTATCGGTTTCACTTCCTGCCCAATCAGAATCATAGTAGCCTTCCAAGGTGATGACAGTGTTGATTGGATACTTCAACCCGTAGCCAACTATGCCTCGCAAATATCTCAGAATATGCTTGGCTGCAACAAGATGAACATGCTTCGGTTTGTTCATGAATTGGCTGAGGGCACTCACTGCATAACAATATCCAGTCTAGTGTTAACTAGATACATCAAGGATCCAATCAGCTGTCTGTACTCTGATGGATCTGCAAAATCAGAGTTAGCTATAGAAACACTGCAATCCATTATTCAAGATATCAATTCATTGGATCCTTGGCATACTTCTAACTCTAGAGTGTAATGCATTAGGCCTAGTTTTATTCCAAATTCTGAAACTAACTCTTTCTAGTTAGAGATCGTATGTAAATCAGAATTAGCATTTCAACATTAAACCGATAGGATCAGCGTCATGCTTACAAAATCCTAAGCTTATAGAATATTGTCAATCAAAGCATTTTACTGAGGATTGTAGGGAACATAAAACTCTCTCTTAATCCTTAATATAAAGCTATGACAACCAGATATTAAGAATCCACTAAGGAAAGCAACCATCATGAGTTTTCATAAGTCAAAATGAGAAATGCTAATTTTTCTTCTCCCTTACTTTCACTTTCTACGAAAAGGACCCATAGCACAATCATTATGAACATGGCATACCTTCAACCATCTTCTCAAGTGAAGGAATGAGCTAAAAGCTTGTATAGGCTCTCATGTCTATTCCCAAGCTCCCTCTGAAGCTTGAAGCATAATAGTTCAAGACTATCTTGAAGAGAAACATCAATCAAACATGATTCAACATCCCAATAGAATGAATTAATGATAACATGAAAATTCATGAACATGATTTAAGTATAAGAGAACTTATCTCTTAATTGGCTAGACTCCCACACAATCCACCAACATTCTTAAGTTGTTCTACTTTCAAGCCCATGGATCTCCAATGGCTGCATGGCCTTCGGTCCTTGCCATTACATATCATCTACCTTCAGCTCAACGACGACATATTGGAGTTACACGCAAGGGTCGCTTGGAACTTCACCCTTCAACCCTGTGAATTGCCTTAATTCAAATTCGGTGGCTCTCTAGTCATCAATCGCTCTTCCCAAATGAGGTCGTTGTGATATAATATGATCAATTCGAATACCTTCAATCATAGTATAAAACTACACAACATTCTGTAAATTGTTGAACAAATAACAGTAAGATAATCGCGCCTGTGCAAAGAACTGAAAAATGTCATATGTTGATCACATCTGATCATATTATTGTATTATTGAATTGCAAAAAATAATGACTGATCAGAAGAACTAAAACAAGTGTATGTCTTCAGAAAAAATAGTGTACATAAGCTAAGTTGTCTTTCCAGCCAATGCGTAAAACTAATCAGAAGGAATACAGGATAATTATGTAAGCACCAACCACTCAATTAAAGAGACACATTGTATAGTTGAGCACAAACATATGATCGATAAATACCAAAAAGAACTAAGGCCACAAAATCTCCATGGTGGGAGTGCCCGCATCATTCTAACTGAATAATGTCTATTCAATAGGTTAGATACTTTTATTTTGCATTGTTCTTGGGTTTTAGCATCAAGAAATTGAACAAAGTCTCAAGCATATTTTGCTTTAATGAAAAGAAAGCAGAAACTAATCAAGCATTACTATTTAATAAACGTTTACTTCAAAATGTAATAGGGAGTGTTCCCCATACAAATTAAATACCAAGCATATGAGCCACAATGAATGAAGAAGAATAGACCACTATATATTATATGTTCCCAACTTTATGATATATTCAGATCACCGCATCAAAGCATCATCAATATTCAGATCAATAACATCATTGATATTTGGATCATTGCATATTCCTCATAGAAAATCATGGATTTGGGTTAAGAATAATGTTGAGGTATGCATACTTAGAATAGAGAATAACCGAATACCAACTTCCATAACTTGAACTAGGGTTGGAACAAATTCTTAACACTAGGACAAAGCTCGAACTAGGGTGACAGTCACAAACCCTAGGATGACAATTATACAAACCCTTAATAAAATACAAGGAATACTAGGGTTTGAAGCTAGAAGAAAACAAATGCACAAAACCAACATGTCTTTGATGAGATAGTTAACAAACAAGAAAACCCTATGTTCTAGTTAAGACCCCAAACTAGGGTTACAGCTAAGAGAACTAATACCAATAACAACAAAGCAAATAGATACAAATCCTCAAACTAAGTGAGCCCTTCTTAACAAAAGAGAGTAGAGGAATAAGGACACCTGTATTCTAAGATTTTATTTGAAGCCTTCGTACTCTTGTTACAGCCCCATCGATACCCTCAATCTTCAAGTTATTATGTTGTTGTAGAACTATCTGATACAATCGATTCCCAATCATTCACGCTAAACTTCTTTAGCCCTATTCTGCAAAAAAGAATACAGGATCTACCTTCAAGCTGTTAGGCTTTATAGAAGGAACCCGCTCTGATACCATGTTAGTTTTAGCAATCAGATTAGCAATATAGAATAGAAAATCAGAATGCAAAGTAAATCATACGCATAACACACGTGTACCTTGGGAAAACCTCCCTCTTGGAGGTGAAAAACCCAGCAACAACTATCTCAGATTGTATTATATTAACCATAGAGCAGATTTACAATATAGCCTTCTAGGGCACAAGCACAACTTATCTGAGATATAACAATTTGAAGAATCAAATCCCTGTAGCTCAATTTGGCAGCCCAGATTTGAGTTCGCTGTCATTGTATGAAGTTTACTCAGCCTTGCAAGATGTTTGCTCAGTCCTGATAGGGTTTGCTAGGCTGTAACTCTACTTCGCTTGCTGAAGATTGTAGATCAAAACACAAGGGCAGATCGCTGACTAGTAGTTCGCTCACAGCTGGAAGGAGCTCACTGACCTCTAGATTATGTTCGCTGATCTTCCAATCAAGTTCGTTGACTTCTAATACTGATTCGCTATCCTTTAGATATGGCCGTTGTCTTTTAAATGAGATTCGTTGATCACTAAAGATAATTCGCTGATTATAGAAGGCAATTCGCTACTTGATGAAGATAGAGGATATTCATTGAATGTGTGTCTTGTGACCTCAAGTCACTTCCTTTATATACATGCCTTTAAACCTTATGCGTAGGTCGGCCTTGGTGCCAAATTACATAGAACCTACCCCAAGTTACAAGTTACATATTCAATAGGTCCCGACCTATTGAATTACAAGTTACACAATGAATAGGTCTTGCCCCATAACCACTAGAAGTTACATAAGTTGAGCGCCCAAATAGGGCCTGCCCTTAACATTCACAAGTTACATTGATATCTATTTGGGCCCAACCCAATTACAAGCTATCCAAATTGGGGCTCAGCCCTAAACATTAATCAATTATATCAATACAATTAATTTTAAGGCCAAGGGCCACATTAAAATTAATTAGGCTAGGGATTCGACCTAGCTACATTTCAACAGGTTATAACTACCACCTCATACATTTAATATCCACCGATGAGAAAATTATACAACTTTGAATGTACGTCCTTTTTAGAGAAAGGACCAAAGAAATATACCCGTGCTCTTGGAGAAATTATCTACAAAATAAACATAAAATAGAGAGTTTCCTAATGATGGAACAAGCATGAGTCCAAACACAACATTGTGTGTCAACTGCAAAATCTCATCTACTAATGTAGCACTAGTGAGGAGTTTTACTTGATCATGTTTACTGTATACCCAACATTCAGGGAAATCAAAATCCAAGGAGCAAGAAAAAATTCCTTCAACCATTCTTTTAGTGTGTAAAACTTGAAGGGCTTTCTCTCCAATATGTTCCATTATCTCATGCCAAAGCATTGTGTTCTCTTCAAGAAACATATGGATGCTCTTTTTTTGTTTGCCAACTATAGGATCAATAGAGCTATTATAAATTTATATCCATCACTCAGAATACTTGCTTCAAGCACGGAGAGTGTTCCAGTGCAAACTCCTCTTGCCCACACTTTTTCTTCTTGGACCATCTTGTATTGGTCTTTGTCAAATATGACCTGCACACCTGCATCACTCATTTTACTTCTGGATATTAGATTGCTAGCCAACTTTGTAATATGCAAAATTCTAGGGAGGGTTTTAGTGCTGCCCTCTCTAAACATCATCTTAAGTATAGGGTTTTAGTGCTGCCCTCTCTAAACATCATCTTAAGTATAACTTTTCCACATCTTATATGACAATTTGCCTCCTAGGAAGATATCATCTCCATTATAGCTTCCATATTTGCAAAACAACCTCTTGTGGGGAGTCATATGAAAGAAAGCACCCAAATCAATCAAGCATGCATCATAACATGAGTGTGTATTTGACTATGCCATTCATAACCATACATCCCTCGCTTTTTTAGTGGAGTTTTCATTTTTTAGTCATCATCAAGTGCCTTACTTTGTCAACCTTTTAAAATCTGCAGTGCTTCTTAAAATGCCTAGTTCTACTTCAGTTCCAACATTTCTTTATAGGTCTTCTTGGAGATTTGAATTTACCTCTGGACCTTGATTGCCTATTCTCTGACTTCTTTTTATTTCTCTCTTATGAAATACCTCTCACAAACAATGCATCTTTTGTTAGATTCTCCATGGATTTTGGCCTCATTTCTTTTGATAACAAGGATGCAACTACATCCTCAAGCTTTATTTTAAATTTACTCATAATGTTCAGAACTAGATTATACTATGAATCTAGCAATTAACTTGATCAATGCATGTGATTTTTTTAAAAATGGATCATATACAAGTTTGTAATTTCTAGATGTTGATTTCATCTTGTATTTGTACAAGTATAGCATGCTCGAGTTTTATATGAACCTGTTTTCATATAGAGGAAAGGGTGACACAAAAAGAAGAGAATTTTGTTTCTCAAACAACAGATTTTTTGAGATAACATGTGCTGTCAGTTCATGCTCATTGACATATTTTTACTGAATTTATAGTTTGAGGGGTAAATGGTGGTGAGCCTTTCATCTTCCTATATTATTTAGGTGTAGCATTGTCAAAGACAAGTGATAAAACCATGAATTTTAGTTTGATTGCCGCTAAGCATCATTCGCACAATGTGCAGGTTTCCGTTTGTGACATGGACTGGACACTCCCTACAGCAATTGTCTTAGGAAATGAACACAAGTGAGAAAACTACCATTGAATTTGATTCATTTTCAAAATCGCTCAGCAATTGCAACTAATAATATTTTGTCAAATTAAATTTAATGCTCTGCTGAATGGCGGCTGCAAAATTAGTTTAGGACAATTCTTATGCACTGTTTTATTCAGTAATTAGGTGAATTTTCTCATGAACTAGCTCCATAGATTCAAGGGTCCTATGAGGATCAGGTTCTCCAATTAAAAAACAACAAATTACCAAAGAGGTTTGGTCACTCTTGAGAGCTTGTTCAGCTGTGATGACCAATACATAGATAAAAGAAAAATGATACCATTAAATGGTGATTACAAAGATGTATAGGATTTGTTAATGTAAAATTGTAAAGCTGTCCAATGTTTGTATTGTAGAGGAAAAGGACTTTCTAGTTTATCAATGGACAAAATATGATTGTTCATGGCCTGGAATTATGAAGAACTAAAAGGCTATGATAAGAAGATAATCCAACCTACCATTGAGCTCTTGCATGGTGCTATACTTCTGTAAGGTAGAAGTAGAGACTAGCCAATCCTATGATAGAATCTATAGTAGAAGTTTGCAAAAATTGTGGAGTAAATGGTTGTTTACCCTATTAGGCACTCTACTTGTGTATCCAACTTGGTTCTTGTTAGGAAGAAAGTAAAGACATATGACTGTGTGTAGATTTTTGAGATATAAATAGGACCTCTTTAAATATCATTATCATTTCTTCTCCATGGATTAGATTCAACAAATAGTGGTAGGATGAGACAAGTTCTCTATATTAGATGGATTCTCTAGTACAACCAAATTTTGGTTAAAGAAGAAGATCAATATAAAACTGGTTTTACTACCAAATTAGGCATATTTGTATATCAAAAGATGCAATTTGGATTGTCTAAGGAAGGAACAACATTTCAAAGAGCAATGGATATTTTGTTTTAGGATCATATTAAAGAAATCATCTTTAATTTTCTTGATGACTTGGTAGTTTTCTTGAGAATAAGGAAGATCATTTCATACTCTCACAAAAAGTATTTTATAGATGTTAGGAATAAGAATTTCTTTAAACCCAAAGAAATTTATCTTTGTTGTCCTACAAGGTAATTTATTAGGGTATGTTTTGAAAGGCGTAACCTATTGATCTTGATAGGATTAAAACTGTCCTTGAACTTTCTCTTTCTTAACACAAAAGGGTCTTTAATCCTTTTTATTTTTGTGTTTTAATTTGTAAATGATGTTCAATTTACAATTCAATATGCAAGATGTATTCTAATTTGTACTCTCTCTATCTATGTATTATCTATTTATATTATAAATCTGACTATCTTCTTTTGTATGGCAGGTGAGAGGAGTATTTATCGATTTCAATATCCTTCTCACAAATATCGATTGATATATATATGCAAGAGGGGAGGATCAAGCAATGCCTTGACCGGTCATGTCTTATGGATATGACCGATCAAAACATTACTTGATCGCACCCTTTGATATATAATTATCAATCGGTGTTTATTCTAATCAACAGCCCGATACTAATCGGGGTCTACGTAACTTAGTGTTCAATGCCAATCGGTATTCACGTGGCATGTTAACCGATGCCAATCGGTGTTTGCGTGACATGTTAACCGATATCAATCGGTGTCTAAGTTGACCGATACCAATCACTAACTAATAGTTATAAACCAAGCGGTGCATACTTTGCCACCCGATAACAATATCGATAATCATCATTTGTTTACTGCTGTGAAGATATCTGATATAAATTGGGATACATGGTTAACCCGATAATAATCGGTGATCACTGTTATAATGCAAACTGATATACTATGCTATGATATGATTATCGATATTGATCGATTAAGTAGATTGGACATATACAACTGAAGAATGATCATCAAATGAAATAGCTTGAAGTTTTCTTGATAGTTTATCGATAGGATAAATGATTGAATGAGAGACTTCATTTATCTCTCATTCAATCATTTATCTTACCGAAGCTACCATACATTAACATAATTTACATCTTTTAGTGTGACACAAAACTGAACAAATGTGTAACGAAGCCTTCTTTTTTGGATTAGAAGGGGAAGCTCCTTTAAATTAAAAACTAACTTAAAATTGCACAATATGTACTTTCAATTTTCAATCTTTAATCTGTTTTTTGGGGTGGTTCACATTCATGTTAAATATAATGTAAATGCATCTCTTTTTGGTTTTGTCTATAGGGTAAAAGGCGAAGACACTCTTCAATGTAGGCAAAGGATTATATTCTTTTTGACCAAAAACAATTCTACGACTACACACGCCTTATTCAGCTAAATGCAGAGACTAAACAATGAAAGTACACATATGAAGTTGGATAGATTAACACAAACATGAATGCTACGCTTAAATTTATTGTAGGACTCAATACACAGCCATGAGCTACTACAAAGCTTGTGAATTCACTGAAGCAATTTAACCCAAACAAATCTATTTATACATAACAAGACATCTCAATAAACATTTATAAGCATGATGGGTGTAATTAATGTCATTTACTGAAAAAACAAGTTCAGGATTACAATAACATTGAATACTCAATAAATAGAAAATCCAAGTTTCCAACAACATGCATGTGTGAAAATTACTATAAATGAAACTAAGTGTAAGTAGGCACTTTTTCATATTGTTTACAAATAATTGCATGAAAAAAATTGAAAAAAAAAAACCGCATCTTACCCTAACTACAATTGCTTGCATGATTTGCAAGCCTTATTACAAATTAGCCCTATCCACTAATTTTAACTTGATGTGTGTGATTGTTAGATCAATTGATGATCGGAATATTCACAAGTATCTCATTAAAGCTAGTGTCTAATGCATTATGAGTTAAATGATCTAACAATAGCCAACTCTTGACCAAAAAATAGAGGACATCAAAAAAGCAAGCTTAACATATGCTCTTCTCTTCGAAAACTAGTGGCAACTAAAAATAGTGTGGGCTATTTTAGAATGCAATAAAAATAGACTTTTTGGAAGTGCATCATTGGATGATTATGATCTGATGATGTTTCAAAAAATTCACTTTGTTGCTCTCAAAATGAAACACTTCTTGTTGACTTTGTTAATCTTCACACCAATCCATGAAATGCAAGTCACGTTTCTAAATCCTTTGCCTTGATCTTGTTTATTTTTGCCTTTGATTGATGAAACCCTATTGATGGTCACCAAAACTCTGCTTTACTAATTGTGATTGATATTACAAATCAAAATTGCTTTAAATAAGAATTGAAAGCCTATCTTTGTTTCCTCCGATATTAATGCTGCCTCTTCTTTAAATATTTTTCTACTTTTTTGAATAACACCTTTGTAAATAGTTGCATTCACTTTTGAAAAGGTATTATTGTTCAAAGAGGCATCATGACTATTTCTAGTTGGCTAAAAATATAGCAAGTTTAAAGACAAATCAAACCACATTATATTTGTGCATTCCTAAGATACTTTGTTTAGGTGCATATCTAATCATTAGATTTTTCTTTTGGGGGTTAGAAAAGGTTGCCAGTTATGAAGTGCACACCAGTTACTAGGTGCATGCTTGTAAACTGCTAAATGGCTATAACATTTTCCTTCTACAATTTATCACACATGCAGAGTTTTAAGATTGGAAGATACTAGTATGAAAAAGTGCACTTGACTAGGGGATTTCAAAATTTTAGAATGTGGTTTGTAATATTTTGGTATGTACTGCCTTGAAGATGTGCGTCCTTGTAAGTTGTGTGCTTCTGTTCTGGAGGCATCTAATCAAGGATACTTTGTGTGTGCTTCTGTTCTGGAGGTGTTGGATCAAAGATACTTTTTTATTTTTTATAATTTTAATTTGCAAGGTTCATGCCTCTAACTTAACATGCACTTGTATTAATAAACATGAACTTAAAAATTTTCCTCGTACATTTGTGTTCCTTCTTGCATGCATGTAATCTGCCTTGGTGAAGGTGCTTGTGAATTATTCATCAATGTGTCTGTAATGTCCCCCTCTAATTAGCCAGCTTTGGTAATCAGCGTTAGTCTATCATCGGGACCTCGTAGACTAACGGGACGTATAGAGGATCCATGTCAAACGGCTTGCTAAAAAACAAGAAAGGGAGGTAACAATTATTATTTTTTAATATTTTAAGTTGCCAAGCTAAAGCATTATTTTAGCCTAATATAAACTCTCCAAAAAGTGCACTTTAATATGAGTTTAGTGAGAAAGGGAGTTGGGCGCTTTCTAGTAGAGAGAAAGAGAAGATCTTAGTGGGAGATAAAAGATTAAAATTAAACTCAATTAAAAAGTTATAAAGTGAGCACTTGAAAAGGAACCCTGATTAGGGTGTAAGAAAGAAGAGGCTATAAAGACAACTTGAATCATTGTTAGGGTAATGGTATGTTTTGTTATTTTCACTCTTGCCTCCTTGAGGAGCTTGCTGGTTTAGGGTTTTGTTGATGTGTATTTTGTACATGACCAAACACAGAATAAAATACCTAAAGGTACCCTATCCTCTCTTGAATAAAGTTCCCGAATGCTGAAGATGTCGCGAAAAGGATCAATCGGGATGACTTCAAGGTTCTTTGCTGTAGGATCTCTACGTGTGGATAAGCTCTCTGTGGTATGATGTGATTTGCTGGAATCACAAGGGGACTTACACTTGACGACCTAAACGTCTGATTTGCTGGAATCACGAGTCCTATTTACTAACTGGAAGACAAACAAATGGCAAAAGATGCAAGGTTCGGGAAGTCTACTCTACTACCTAGAATGTGAGAAGATGGATGAATGACTAGGTGGAGTCCTACTGGGCTGGGTCTCACCATCAGGCTTGAACAATTCGACACCAACTCAATGCGATCTTCTAAGGGTTGCTTCCAATATGTTCAAATCGTACACCATCAGACACTGATCACCATTCAAGATAATGCATGAAACAATAGACGTGTAACGACTTAAGATTAAGCTCATTTTGTTCCAGTTGACCACGCAAGGCGCACTTACCATCAGCAAGAGGCTAGTGGTTTGGATTAAACGGATTCCACACAGGTGCATTCAACAATTTCCTTCATTCGATCTAATCATCTACCATCTAGAATTGACGATTCAACAAGAAACCATGCATATTGCAAGAAACGACACACTTCATCATTACTTCAATGAAAATGGAGTTTATTTACAATCAATGGCAACAATTTCTTGCCTTGTCCTCCTATTCTACTCTAATTGCTATTCTATCAACTGACTACTCACCTTCTAACTATTGACTAACTATTTTCTATTCTCTCTTTTCTATTCGCCTTTACAAATGAAGAGTCGGGGCTTATATAGTGCCCTTAATACAATTCAATGGCTAAGATCAATTTGAGATCAATGGCCAAGATTCTACAATGAAAACCCTAATTAGGGTTTGTTACAACAAACTCAATTCTGACCAATGAAATAATTGTATTAATTGGACACATGTCTTCTCTGGAAAATTCGACCAATGGATAGCTGGGGTAGGTACATCGAAGTTTGCGCCATCTCCCATGAGTTAGGTACATTGAATCTGGACATGCTGAGGTGGACCAACCCGACTGGAGGAGCGATGACTAGGATGCCACCTTGTCTGACTCTTACAACTCGGTAGATATTCAACTTGATGTTGCCGAGAAGCTAGCTTTAATTAACTCTTCTGAAACTGTCTGCTTCTTCAACGAACCCTTGCTCTGACTTCTTTTGTCTTTGATGTGCAGGATGACGAGGTACCTCGCCTTGGAATGCTGGATTGGAAGAGGTTATTCCTGATGATGCTTGACCGAAGAAGGCCATCCTTGTCGATGCTAGACTGGAGGAGGTTGCCCTTGTCCTTGCCTTGATCTTCTCTGATGAGGGTCCGCAAAGTGGTTGATCTTCCAACTCCGGGGTCTCCATTTGATGCCTACACAAAATATTAAAGTTAGTCTTTGAGCATCAAACCTTAAAGCATGAAATTTAAGACCTTTCAAGGGTATAACTTAAGATATTAATTTGAAAAAGTCATGATAAATCAAGAATTATACATTTTCAAATTAATTATGAATGTAAATTGGATTTTCAAGACTTAGATTTTACAAAATTGCTATGGAATCACAATAAGTCTTGAATAAGAACTTCAAAAAAAATGATTCTTCATACCTCCTCCTTGAATGCTCAACTACAAAACCTTGGAAAATGATGAAAGAAGACCGGATTTTGATGGACAAGGCTTAGATTATAGTCTTCCCTTGGATGAATTACGCCTCCATTAGCCTTCAAAATGAATTTCACCCTCCTTAGTCTCCACACTTAGTAGAATTTCGCCTCCAACATGCTATATTTCGCTCCTCCCATTCACACTTCAACTTCGCATTTAAAAAGGGATGAATGAATGATTAAAACTTGAACAAAGCATCTCCATTATATAGAGCGCTCACCTCTTGTTTCCCCAAGGCCGACTTGTTAATAAGGAGGTAAAAATAAATAAATAAAACCTTTAAAAAAGGTGAGCCGACTTGCTAAGTAAAGGCAAAATAATGCCTTGAGCGCTCAACTTGTATTTTTTAATTTTTAAATTAATTTTAATGCCTCCAAGGTGGAATTCTTTATTATTTTAAGGCTTAAAAATCAACTTATTAAATTAAAAATGCCTCTAATTTAACGCGAATTTGATTTAGTTTTTTCAAATGTCTCGAACTTAGCAATTTTGGGGGATTTGAGGAATATCAATGTTTGATTAAGGCCTCAATGAAGATTGACAATAATTTCGCCCTGGACCCTTAGCAAGGGTCAGGAGCGATTTTCCAAATTAGGCCTTAAATATCCTATTTTTGCAAATCCAAAATATCACCAAGGCACTCCAAATGGCATCTTTTACTGGAATTTGGGTTCGATTTCACTTGAATTTTGGAAGAAAAGTGCATTTAGGATTTTTTCGCCCTGGACACTCAGCAAGGGTCAGGAGCGATTTTTCAAATTTGTGCTTACTCCTCCATCAACTTTTCTTGAATCCACCCTTCAAGGCTAGGCAAAGGTCTTCTTCTTCCACTCCATCCAAGCTTGGTTCGTTCCTGCAAGGCAAAATAGGGGATATTCAAATTTTCGCCCTGGATCCTCAGCAAGGGTCAGGAGCGATTTTTCTTCCCTGGCTTAGAATCATCAAGTTTTGGAAGCAAATCCTTATTCATCATGTTTTTGAAGGCCATTTTTACCCTAGTGCATCCTTGCCTTAGCCAAAACTCAAAGGAAATAGGTTGATTTTGCAATTTTCGCC
The DNA here is from genome assembly GCF_030272615.1 of Cryptomeria japonica. Classification (NCBI taxonomy): domain Eukaryota; kingdom Viridiplantae; phylum Streptophyta; class Pinopsida; order Cupressales; family Cupressaceae; genus Cryptomeria; species Cryptomeria japonica. The sequence continues at coordinate 229,070,862 of NC_081414.1, read as the reverse complement.
CTGGGCCCTCAGCAAGGGTCAGGAGCGATTTTTGCAATTTTGAATAAAAATCTTCATTTTTCAAACTTGAAACTCCTTCACTACTCAAGACCATGTTCATTTCTCTTTTCAATATGCCTTTGATACTTCATTTCAATCAAACCAAGCCAGAAAAGCCTCCTTCCAAGTTTTTCGCCCTGGACCCTCAACAAGGGTCAGGAGCAAATTTTGCAATTTAGACTCAAAATGTTTCATTTTTCACCTTGAAACCTCTTTGACATTCCAATTCAACCAAGACTAAGCAAAAAACATCTCCCACAAGATTTTCGCCCTGGACCCTCAGCAAGGGTCAGGAGTGAATTTTAAGTTTTCAACAAAATCCTTTACTTTTTCAAATTGACACTTTCTCAGGTGGGTAAAGGGAGATGTCCTCGTTTCATCTATGTCCAAAACTTGACTTTTTTCATTGCAAGATGAGAGCTATTCAAAATCTCGCTCTGGACCTTCAGCAAGGGTCAGGAGCGATTTTACCTTTGTTGCCCAAAATTCATCAATTTTCATGCTTTCAAACCCTCAATTGCATCAAGTGACATCCAATCTTCCTTCTGGGAGACCCTGCACAAAACAAGTTAGACAAAATTAGTGAAAAATAGGCTCATACAAAATTTTCGCCCTAGACCCTCAGCAAGGGTCAGGAGCGAAATCTTCATTCCAGGCTAAACTATTCAATTTCTTAGTTTCAAACCACTGCACAGGGCGAGGTAAGATCATTTTCAAGGCCAGGAACAAGGTTTCAAGCTCAAACAAGGTGGCAAATGAAGTTTATAATGAATTTCGCTCTGGACCCTTAGCAAGGGTCAGGAGCGAAATTCCTATTCTTGGCCAAAATCCATCATTTTTTCAAGGTTTTCAAACATTTCCAACTTTCCCTTCAAAATGCCTTGCAAGTCAAAATTTGGTCAAATAAGGCAAGAAATGAGTCCTAGATTGATTTTCGCCCTGGACCCTTTGGAAGGGTCAGGGGCGAGATTCGCTTTGGACCCTTTGGAAGGGTCAGGAGCAAAATTCGCTTTGGACCCTCAGGAAGGGTCAGGAGCGAAATTTGACTTTTTGAACTCTCCGTCAGGATAATTTTATGGAATATAACATTTAAGTATTATACTTTAAGTTATATTCCATATATACTTTCAGGATGTTTGAGAGTGGTTTCAGACCTCCAGGAGTTATATTGCAAAATCTAGTTTTTGGAGGATTTTCAGTTTTCCAGACTTAGTCAAATTTCAGGATCAGGACATTCCAGACTTAGCCAAATTTCAGGATCAGGACATTCCAGACTTCATCGCTCACCAACTTGACCTAACTCAAGCAGAACCTGCTATCCAGGTGATCCCCCTAGCGACACTCAAAATGCAAAGGCTAACAGACAAAACCCTAAAAGACCTAGAAAACAAACCCTAAAGCAAAAAGCAGTGGTCCCCATTTGCAATGGGGCGATTTGTGAAATGGTCACAACAGGTTTGAACTGCTTGTGGAGACGAAAACCTTCATTAGCAAACACACTTGCAGTTGTGGGAGATCAACCAAGAGTGTGCAAGGGAAATCTCATAGCAGGGGTTTCATTGGAGCTTCAAAGATTTTCAGTTTTGAAGAGTTCCTGGTTGAAATCTGAGTGAGGTGTTTGTGTGCCAGGCCGCCCCCTATTTTGGCTCATTGGTAACTAAGAAGAGGGTATCTTATGCAACTTCATCTTGAAGACATCAAGACTTGTCTACACCAGCAATATAGTTTAAGTTTGCTGCAGATTTAAGGGAGTTAGAATATAATTATTAAGTTCTCTGATTCAGCTCCTTGCTTGCTAGGCCGACCCCCTTTTGGGTTATTTGGGCCCAAAGAAACTCATGCATCTGCATCTTATGAATTGGGACTGCAAGGGTTAGTTGATATCAGCAGATTACTGTAATTTTAAACTCTGGAAGGGTTTGGTGCTTGTTTGATTAATTTTTTGAGTGACTTACCTGCTTGCTAGGCCGACCCCTTTAGGGAGTTGATTGGTTGTGCCAAAGTCAATGTTATTTCCACTTTACAAGTGGTCTATGCAAGTGAAGACTCCGTGTTCAATCCAGAACAGGTTGCAGCAAGTTTTAAGAAGAATTGGAAAAGTTTTGAAGTGTTTCGAAGGGAGGTGCTTTCTTGCAGGCCGTACCATTTTGGTGGCTGTTCAGAAGTGGAAGTTACTTATTGGAGGGCTGACAGAGTGGGTTACAATTGTAACAAACCAGAAAATCAAAAACAAGTCTTGACTACCAACTCACTATGATTTTGAAGTGCAAACAGCAGCAAAGAATCAGTTTTCTGAGTGACATGCTTGGCTGCTTACTATAGATCAGACTTGCAAATACCATTCATTTCTTCCTCACTTCATCCTTACGAAGAAGAAGCCTATCAGGTATGTTCACTATGTTTTGCTAAGGTATTTTGAGTATACTATTGTAATCCCTTCAAGGGAATTTGTCAATTACAAGCTTGTAGCAAATCTGAAGAATATTTTAATTTCCAAAATTGTTGTTATCAATCTTGGTTGTAAGCTTTCGTCAGTTGCATCAAACCTTGCTAAGCACCAAACAAACAAACCTTCTACACTCTCCGTCTAGTTCTGACAGACCACTTTCAAAAAGAAATATAGTATTATTAATCTAAAATTAACAAGCAGGTTGCAGTTTCAGTGTTCCACCCGGGGTGGGACATTTCGGTGTCCGAATATTGGATGGTGGAAATTTTGGCATTAAAGAATTGATTGTACCAGTGTGCATCTATGCTTAGGTGTGTGCCTGACAGCAAGTTCAAAATTTTAAAAACTAACATCTTTGCACCTACATGTATCTAATCTTCTAGGTGCACCTATTTTGAAAGGCTTAAGCATTTCTTAGAATTTGTCTTCCATGAGCCTTTGAAAATCCTAAAACATATTTGGACAAAGACAACAATCCTCCTTTGTATAGGTGCTTAAGTGTGCCCCAATTCATTGCATCTAAATTTAAAAAGTATGATGTCTTCACTAAAGTGCACATGTATCTTGAAATTGCATTTGAAAACTAGAGTCCATTGATATTGTCACAAAATGCTTTGTACAAGTCTGTTTATGCTATCTAGTATGTGCTCAAACATTAACTTGAACATTTTGAAACTCGATAACCTTTTTGAGGGATGTGCCTATGCATGTCATTTCTCCCTTGATGAAGCATTTTTACTTTATATTTGACGTTGAAATTTGACTTTCACTTATCGAGGTTGTTTCTCTTATATTTAGACACCTTTTTTACCATTTTAAAAGTTGTCTTTATTAGGTTTGTGTTTGGATATAGTGTGCACTTTTATACATGACTTAGCTAATGTTCATATTAGAAAGCGTCCTTTTTCTATCAAGACTAACATCTTCAAGAGCCTTTTTCCATGATCTTGAAAAGGGTTGGAATTTATAAATGAACAAAGAGATGACAAGATGATGTGAAGCATAGATCAAAAACACGTTGGAGTTGGGTAGACAATTGGTTTTAGTTTAAAGCTTGACACAATATGAAATTTTCGTACGGGTAAAACAATTATCTTTGTCTAGGGACCATGGCATATACTTGTGGCATAGAACAATAGAATCTCTAGTTTTATGGTAGATTCGTCCTAGAAATGGGGACACATCAAAAAGGATTGGAGACACGCCCTTGGGTAACACTTGTTAGAAAAGAACAAAGAGCTAACAAGATGATGTGAAGCATAGATCAAAAACATGTTGGAGGTGGGTAAACAAATGGTTTTAGTTCAAAATTTGACTCAGTATGAAATTTTCATACGGGTAAAACAATTATCTTTGTCTGGGGACCATGGCATAAACTTGCGGCATAAAACAATAGTGTCTCTAGTCTTATAGTAGATCAATGCTTTATTAAATACACAATAAAATTAGAGTATTCCTAAAGCACATAAAAATAAATGTTCCTAAATCACCTAATTGACAAAAAACATGTCACATTACTAAAAGGGGAAATACAATACTATATAACAAAAAAAGTCACAAATCAGGAAGCATAATACATCATCACTTGAAAGAAAAAAACATTTTTTACGAGCAAAAGCCTAGGGAAACAAAATGGGTTACAAAAAACCTTAAAGGTTGGAAAAAATAACAACCTCTCTTCTGAGTTGGTAATCTAATTGTGATAGTACATAGCCTTTCAATCTCTACAAAATTTCTTAAAAATCTAGGGTTTGGGTGGGTAGGAATGATCACGCAACAAAACCTTCAGCATCAATTGATTGATATTCATTAGGATGTGACAATCTTTCATAATGAGAAACCTTTGTAGTAGGTAAAGATATTGGGCCTCCTTTTAAAGGTATCTAGCAATGTCTTGTGGCCATAGCATATTTGTAGGTATAGAAATCACCAAATGTTGGAATTGATCCTCTCCATGCATTTCTTCAACATATGCAATCCTAAACTTAGTCCAACCATCAACCTTTGGAAAAGGTTGGAATTGTTGAAAGAAAATCCCACTCAACAACTCTTAACTTAGTAATCCACAATTGATATAAGTGGAGCACCTTGTTGTGGGAACATTCCTTGACTAATCTTCATCCATTAAGCTTTTGGCTAACTAATTTGCAAAGTCTGAATTCGAAAGACCATCAAGGTTGGAATCTTCAAGCACTAGATTATTAGTGTTGTGACCATTTCACACATCACCCCATCGCAAATGGGGACCCCTTTTGCTTTCAGTTTTAGGGTTTTTAGGTTAGATTGCTAGTAGCGATCCTTTAGGATGAATAAGTATAAGTTGATCTATATGCTCAACATTTTGGAAGTGAATGATTCATGATAATCATCATCTTTTGCTTGCTCAAATGGAGATGAAATGCTAAATTTGGCTAAGGCAAACTTGTTTTAGAAAGTCAATATTCTAAGGAAGGATAGGCTAGAGTTTAAATCACCATGAGAGGCTCAGAACAAAGGGATCAAGACAGTGAAGTTATCATTTTGGGATCACTTCCAGTGGAGCCCAAAATGTGCAAACTAAGGCTTCTATTCTAGCACCAAATCAGCGAACTAAGCCTTGTGCATTTCACTGCTTGAAAAGTGACCATGATCTTGCTAAGTGCGTTGTCAAGAAGTTGTTGCAAACTTGATCGATAGTAAATCAAGAAGAGGAATGTGTAGCAAGCTGATCAGTCTTTCAATTTCCACTTCCAATTGGGCTTCAAAAACACAAACATTTCCAATTGCCCCATCAAAGCGTGACCTAAGGATTCCGACTTCCAATGAGGCCTTGAAAGAGAAAACTAAGAATTGATTATTTCCGATCAGGCCTCCAATCAGCAAACTAAGGAGTGACGATTTCCGATCAGGCCCTCAAAACGCTAACTAAGATTTCCCATCAACCCTCCAAAGCGCAACCTAAGCATTGAGACTTCCAATCTCACCCCAAATGTGCAAACTAAGCATAGGCATTTCTGCCACCCGAGTAGAAATGCGATTTTGCATCTAAGGCAAGGGAGAGGCATTTAAACATTTGTGCCACCTTGAAAGGGCCCCCCAATGAAGAGAAGCGTTTTATTCAAATTTGAATTTGATGACACAAGTCGGCTTTGGGCTTTAAGTTGTAAATCATTAAATGAAATACAAGTCAGCCTAACATAGAACAAGGGTCATGTCTTTTGCATCTCTATAAAGGTGATGATTTAATCATTTCATTTGATCAATCACCGATTTCATCCTTTACTTGTAGTGATATGACATTGTTAAGAGCAGCGATTTTGATCGAAGGAAGGCGAATTCATTCAAGTCTAAGCAAATCCTTCATTTGCCAAGCAACTTATCTCCCAAAGACAGCAAATTTCCCATTGCTAGCATCAACATTGCATCCATTAAGAACCAGCAAACTGAACATCAGCAATTTCCATTAAGAATCAGCGAATTGCATTACATATCAGCAAATTCATCATTAGGATCTGTGATTCTACATTAGCATTCAATCAAGAGCTCATTGATATAAAGGGCAATTTGGCCAAATTAGCAATTGGTTTGAAGTTACCAGCCACATTAGAGGTTGCTTGCAGGTCTGAATTGACTGTCATTTGACCATCTTTATTAAAACCAGACCCTAATTCAACGCTGGTACAGCTTCATGTTTATTTTTTTTATGTTGTTCTAATCATATGATGCAATGTTCTTTGCTTTGTGATCATCTAAGCATGCTTCAAGAGCATAATTCATTGATTTAGATGGTAATTTTCAGATTTCAACTAAGTCTAGGGTTTTATATACGTCTAGGGTTTTGTAATTCATCGATGATTTTGATAATTCTATAAGGTTTTGAAAGGAATTACTAACCTTAAGACATTTTAGTTGATATCACAATCATATCAAAACCCTAACTTGGGCAACTCCCACAAGTAGAACATGGCGACTCCCAAGACCAAAGCAAGTGCACGATAGGCTCTCATCAAGGAAATCTCAAAGAAAGAGGTGTTGGAGTGATTATGTTTAGAAATGAAGAAGATATGGAAGTTTTGGTGAAAGTTGTTAATTGCAGATTTGATATTTCCTGAGAACAGTCACATTGCAGCGTATGGTATGAACTCATATGAGATTATTAAGACCTCTAAATAGATTCATTGGAAAGATATGTGAATCATCTTTCTTTTCCCTTTGGTTTGAGGCGTTTTTGTTTTTATTTGTGGAAGTTATGAAGATTTTGGTGAAAACTGGTTTTAAACTGTCTTAAATGGAGTTGCTGGAAAGGATTTGTACTCATCTTGTGATTTCACCATTGGAAAAATTAATGACTTGAATATCATGAAAGTAGACTCAGAGGGCTTTCATTTGAGTATGGTATTGTTTTAGTTTGGTTAAGTATTTGTTGTGAAATATGATGCCCTAGCAGGCAGCAAGTATACATTTTCCAGATTTATGACAGTCAAAATTGGTCTCAGTGCAGAGATGATAACTTTTTACTGCACCGTTGGATCTTTATGAATTTTTGATATGGTTTTAGAAACCTAGTTTTCTACAGCCTCACCGAAGCGATCTTCCAAATATGGTCGGGTTGGAAAGTTATTAATAACTGAGTACGGGTATATCAGACTGTCATTAATTGGGACAGCAAAATGCATTGTTTGGGTCTTGAATAATGTTTAAAGGGTTATAAATGATATGAAAGATTTGATATTGGATTGGTTGGTTGATATTAATCTTGTTGGATGCCTCAAAAATATCAAGGTTGAATATTGATGATTATTTTGGGTCATTGAGCACCCTAGGATTGGGACTCTGTGGTTTGATTTGGGGTTCTTGGTTGGTTTTTCATGATGCTCTGCATCAAATTGGTATCAGAGCCCAGCAAAAGATCTGGGCTAGGAAATTTGTTTATGTTGTGTTTGGTTGCAGGTGTTGGATCCACCTAACTATAGAGGAACAGGTTGAGGAGAGAACTTGGTTGTGGTTGCCAAAAGACTAGGGAGAGAGGAAAAAGAGACTCCTAGGTGAGGCAAAGGAAGTTTGAGTTTGTGTGGATGCCTGAGGAACACCTTGAGTTGCAGCCATTGGATACTCCATGGATGGGAGTAGTTGAGAGGATGATTACCTTTTTGAAGTTGGTAGCAACAGCATGAGGATAATGAGAGAATGATGAAAGGAAGAGGCAGAGATAAAGATGAAGACAAAGACAAAGTTTCAGTCCAAGACACAAGATTTTCTTGCAAGTTGTTTCCAAGGGACTTGGAAAGCTTTCAAGGTCGGTAGTATGGTGCAGGAGCACCTAACCCAAACATACACCAGGAGGTTAAAGATCATGCCATGAATCATTTCACTCATATTTGAGTTTATATGGTCATTTTAATGTATTTTGAGTCATTTTGTGAAGCATTGTAAGACATTTGCTCAAGATGTGTATTTGAGTCCTAATATGGTCTAAGAGGTCACATTGTGCAAATATGACCATGGAAAGGTAAATAGGATATAAAAGTTTGTTTTGAGTCCATCTAAATGTATTTCAAGTGCACAAGCAAAGATTAGGGGTCATATTTATCAAAATGTTTTGCCAATAAAGTGTAATTCAATCCATTGCAGAAATAATAGACATGACAGAATATAAAGAAACTCAGATCTTCATTGATTCATAATAATGTTAGTACAATGACAATGACCATACTAACCCTGTCTCCATGACCAAGGACTCGCTAATATATAAAGGTGACCGGTCTGTTACCCGGTGTCGACAACCGACTGGTTAACTGTCGTCATTAACTCTAATTACATTAAATGTCTTATTGCTTAATTACCCGACAACAATGATGATCGAGAGCGGGATAGTGAAGGCAACAGACTTCCCTCTAGCTATACAATGCAATGAGTTGATTATTGAGTGTGTCAAGCACTATGATGCGAGCAAAAGAACAATAGTAGCACCTGATGGTAGAGAACTTGCCTATCTATTCGAGACAACTATCAATGAAGCTTTCCACATACTTGAATCCAACGACATGGTCTACAAAAGCAAGGAAGCTGCACAGGCATTCTATGATGATGATCCCGACAAATGCCTTGGCATAATCAATAAGTATTGGTTATTGAAGAGCCGGCTTGGCATATCCAAGTTACCCACTAAGCTTCACAAGTTTGACTTCAAGGAGGGATTCAACGATTTAATCACTTTGCTCAACCGAATCATGGGAACCCCTCAAGCATCCCAATTCGAGAATTGGATGTTCTACTTGGTGGAAATCATATCGAATGGGAAGGAGAGGATCAATTGGGCAAGAATTATAAGTAATAGCATCGATATACAACTCAAGAGACTTGCACGAACCAAAACATTCTACATGAGTTCATACATCATATATTCGCTTGCCAGAGCTCATGAATACATAGGATTAATTTATAGAGGTCCAATTGGTATGCAAGTTGGATAATTGAGAGCATGCGAATCATACACAACTACATTATCTTGGCAAGGCACATTATAGGAGGGTGAACGATGCCTTGACGATGCATATAACGGGAACCTTGCAAGGTGTATTCATCAAAGGTTATCCCCACAAGCAAAAGAGCTGATAAAGAAGTTCGGAGCTTGGTTTATCCAGTTTCCCAAGTTCACCTGCATAAGAATTCAAGGATGCTCTTGTCCACCCTACATTCTACCTCGATATCCTACCAACAAGTTAGTATTGCTTGAGTTGGTGAGGCAGTTGATGACATACAACAACATACAAAAGAATAGACACAAGTTAAGAATCCCATTTCCCATTTCAGTTGGACAGTCATTGGAAGTGTGTCCATCCTTGCAGGTAGCTGAGAAGGTTGAAGAAGAATTGAAATCTCTCCTTATCCCATAGTTTTCCAGAGATAGCTTTGATCCCTACGGCAGTATCAAAATATCTAGCAGAAGAAGGCACAAACATAAGCTACAATTGGAAGAACATTTCATGAATGCTCAAATGTGCTCAAGGCTACCAATCTACATCATTTGGAAGCGCAAGGTCTTCGACATTCCAGATCAGGCACAAGATAGTGGAAGACGCCTCTAGCCAATATATGAACAAGATAAAGACAAAGAGGTGAAAGTCAATTAGATTGATGTAGAGATCACCAATTTGAAAGATCTAATGAAGCCAATCTTTGCATATACAAAACGATGGGTAGACATCCAAATCCAATAATTGAAGAATCAGGATACCTAGCTAACTTTCGAATTGATTGGAGAGGTAGAGTCTTCCGATGATGATATGGAAAGTGAAAGCATAAGTGGAAGTGCCACCTAGTCAGCTCACTCCAAGGGATCGAAGAGAAAAGAAAGTCACAAGGAAGAACCTCCAAACAAGAAGCATAAATCAAGTTCAAGCCACCCTTCCACTAGTATCTCTTGAGTACACGAAGTAGAGATGAATCAAGAAACCGATCAAGAAGGTTACCCACCTAAAGGAGCATTGATCATGGAGTGAATGAGTCCATGGAATCTACAGTCCAAAACATCAAGTGCGAAAAGATAGACGAAGGAAAGCAACCATTGGATCAAGACAATTCAATTCCACTTGAGCAAATCAATGACAAAACATGCAAAGATGTATATGTGGACATTGAGAATGAAAATGAAGAAGTAACATCTCCACCTTGAGAGGATCGACAGCTCAATGAGGTGCAAATGGAGAGGTGAAATCTATTATCCTAGCATGGCTTAGGGAGAGGTTAACAAAAGAGGTGATAGTAGCAGAGGAAGATCCTATTGATTTGGACAGCTTCCTAAATAGAACTCAAGAACTTGCTAAGAAGAAGAAAGTGACTAAGATGTACAAGAGATGGTGCAGGATCTCGAATAATACAAATTGCCACTCCAAGAGTAGATAAGTTTGAAGGCGAGATTACAACGGAGGTTATGACTTGGAGACTATTGATTTAGGTGCTCCCACCACTATGCAAGCATAAGAAGACATGAACAACACAGCGAAGACAATCCATGACATGTTGAGGTTGGAAGTAGAGAAGAACAAGAAATTGGAAAGAGAAGTGAGTGCATTGAAGAGTTACTTCCAGCAGTTCAAGCAACTACTAAGGCATCATGATCCTTCAGCTACGCTACCACCATTGCTATCTCCAGACTTAGTTGACAATTTGGAAAAGATGAGAACTTCAACACACTTGATGGATACTTGGATAAATAAGACTTTCAAAAGGGCGAATGCATTTATAAAAGAACTAGTGAAGATATTTGATAAGGCCATAAATATCCTTGAAAGAACTCAAGTCCTCATGGCAGCTTATGATACTTTTGTTTACACTAGAGACCATACCATGCCGAGATTGTAAGCAATGAAGAAACTACCCAAACAAACCTTGGCGAAGGGTGGAGTATTAAGAAATGGACAATCACTTGATTTCCAGCAGTGGTGTAACTTGCTTCGAATGAGGAAGGTCATTTTTTAAGATATCAACAGTGGATTTACCCAAGTCGATGGAGCAATAAATTTGATACATGACAAGATCGTAGAGGTAGCTAAGATCATTATTGAGAAGGAGATGAATGAAGGAATTCACATAGATGTTGATCAGCTAGCTGAACAAGTGAAGATCATATTCTTTGGAGAAGACGGATCACCTTCTGAGAAATAGTTGGATGATATACACTCAATCATAGTACTTGCCAGCAAAACTAGAGATTATGGGCTAGGATGGGAGACAACCTTTGCCTTTGCTTTAGAAGAAGTTAGTTACTTGGAAAAACAGTTGAGGAGATTGTCAGCCGCTCCAATAACTGAGATCGAATTCATGATGTCAGATTCATTGAATTTGCAATAAAAGAAAAAGATAAGGGCAACAAGATTCTAGAAGATAGTTTGTTACAGTGTTCCACGGGGACTCGTCCCCCCCCTTTTTGGTCGTGTCTTGGAGACGGGGATGTCTCCGGGATGGGACACGACGTCTCCCGCCACCACCACCCAAACGCCGCCGGAGACGGGGAGACATTTGGGTGTCTCCCCGTCCTTTGAGAGACGTGCAAACGTCTCTCGAGGGATAGGGAGACGCCTAGATGTCTCTCGTCGCCCCCACGTATATGCAATGTTTAAAATTAAAATTTTAAAAAAAGTGACTCTAGTCTCTTTTGTAATGCTATTGCTATTAGTATTTGTATTTGGCTACTCATTGTAATGATGAATCATGTAATCATCTTTATTATTATAGACTTTGCAATGACATCAGATATTCATATTTTCCTTTTTTCGATATAATAGAAATCTCCAATTTGGCAATTTCATTTGTCAAATTTTATTTAGCAATTAACAATTAACATTGAAGAAATCTTGGTATTTAGATTTAGTATTTAAAATTTCCTATAGTTTCATTTGAAATGTAATTCTTATACTGTTATACTGTCATACATCTTTTCAAAACTAGTTTTTCAAGTACTATATGTATATGTATAACTATATCAGCACCACCACCTTGCCGTCGTCCCCCCGCAGTCCCCAGACTTAGGCCCTTGGTCCCTCCATCTTGGAAACCCGTCCCCGCGTTCCCCCGTCCCCAATGTCGGTGGAACACTAGTTTGTTATTGTCCCATGTGGTGTCATTTTTCTTATTTGAGGATTTTATGATCCCATGTGTCATTTTTCTTATTTGAGGATTTTTCCTCATATTTTGTGCCAAATGGATGTCACATTCCTATTGGCTAATATTAAATAATTTGCAATTATTAGTATTTTGTTGTAACAAACCCTAATTAGGGTTTAGGTGGCAAAATCTTGGCCCTTGATTTTGATTTAATCTTGGCCATCCATTGTAGTTTAGAGCTCTATATAAGCTCAACTCATTTCATTTGTAAAGGATCGATTAGAAGAGTTTTGAAGAATTGTTGCTCGATGCTGCAAAATTAATAAAATCATTGAAGTGTTGATGACTTATTGAGTTTTGGAGCATTTGCTTGTTTCTTCATCGTTTTATGAGAGAACTTAATATTTTAAAAGACAAAATAAATTAGAATAGATTTTTCTTAAAGTATTTTAGATGAATGGAAGATTCATGTGCATGATTGATAGTGAAGCTCATTGTTCATACTATTAGTACTCCATCAATGGTGAAGTATCTTGCATAGTCAACTGAACTTATCTTAGCTAAAGCTTAACTTCAATTACTATTTCATCATTGATAAGCTTCATCTTGAAGGTATCTATGCTTGTGGTAGTGATTTGAAAACCCTCAAACTACCCTTAGAAGATCGCACTAGCGTTGTGGAGATGTTCATAGCCTGTCAAAGCAAAGCTTAGTTGAGCTCACTTGAAAGTGTCTATTGTCTTGCATTCCTAGCATTAGCATAGCATTTCTAAACCTTACTCCCTTTTTTCAGTTTTTTAATCAAAGATCATTATTAGTAGTAGGAAAGAGCGACATTGCAACATCATCCGAAGAAGAACATTCCATTAAGCTTGAAGTTGATGAAGAACAATTGTCTAAGTCCCCTTGAAGGTACAACAAACACATCATACCATTGAAGCTATCCAACACGTCAAGACCTGACATTGTAAACCTTGGAGTCGTCTCAAGTGATCCTTCGCTAATCTTCAACATTTGAAAAGTCTTTGTTCAAGAGAGGATGGAGTATTCAATACTTTATTTTGTGTTTGATAGTGCATGAAAACACCATCAACAATTAGCAAAGTACATGTGTTGAAAAATATCATCTTTTAGTAGGTCACTTCACCATCCATCATTCCACATTTTTAGTCCTTGGATAAATTAATTATTTGAATTTCCAGTTTCATTGGAGCAGTTGGCTTCAATGAATATATTAGGTGGGAGAAAAGGATTAGGTTCCTCATTATTAATCCTATTGTTGTTGTCTCTTCCTGGTAGGATTATGAATATGAATCTATGGCAATGCTTCTTTGCTCCATGCATCATCATTTCTTGTTGTTTCTTTTCTCTCTTTTGGAGAGGAGTTTTGTTCATTCCAGATTGTTAGTCCTTGGATAAATTAAAAGTATTTCTAGTTTCATTAGAGCGCTTAAATAAATATATTAGGTGGGAGAAAAGGATTAGGTTCCTCATTAAAAATCCTATTGTTGTTGTCTCTTTCCACCTAGTAGGATAATGAATATGAATCTATGACAATGCTTCTTTGGTCCATGCATCATCATTTCTTGTTGTTTCTTTTCTCTCTTTTGGAGAGTAGTTTTGTCCCATTAATTTTTCTCCTTTTCTCTAGTTATGAGATATTGCATTGGTTTGTACATGGGTACCTAATCCGGCCTTTGTTGACGAGATCCATTCATGCTTTGCATTTTGCATTCATCTTTAGCTCTTTAGCTTATCCCTGAGTTAATCTTAAGGGGGGTTATTGGAGTAACTAGGACAATATCTAATTAATTATATAATTAGATCCTTTAATTACTTTATTCACTTAAGCTAAACTTAGGTGCTTTTTCCTTTTATTAGATTAGGCTAATAATAGCTTATGTGGCCTCATTCATTATGATTGTGACACTTGGCATTGGCTACTTTAATCTTCCTCTAGGGTTTGTATCTAGGGTTTTATCATTATGCTTTTATAAGCTTTCATTGTATACATTGTAAACTATCCAATTCATTTACAGGTTAATCTACATATCAGATTCCTCTTTGGATCAATCTCATGTCTTGAAGAAAATGATCCACTTCTTCACTAACATATATGAGATTTGTTGAAGACAAAGGTGAGTAAAAACTCAAAAGAGAGTTTATCATGTTCTCCATTAAAAGATTGTTCGCAAGGACTTGTAGAAAACTATCAAGATCTGGTATATAATTGTTTTCATGAATTGGTGAGCTGGAGGGTGCCTCCAAAGTTGAATTATGTTCATGAAATTGTTCATCTAATTGTGATCTATCATTGACATCATGATCAATATCAATATCTTGGAATCAAAACTTCTATTTAAAATTGCTTTTCGAGTCCACAAATTTGTAGTGGTGACCTCTCAAGAGAAAGAAACATTTGTCTTTTGTTCTTAGAGTTAGATGTTGGAGAAAAATGTCAATTTCTAGCATGAGATGCTTTGTTTCTTCAATAGATATCTTTTGAAATGCTTTATCATTTGATTTTGAAGCTGAGTCCTCCCAAGAAAGAAAAGTATCATTGTCTTGTTTGACTATATTAGTGCAGTTTTTTCCAACAATCCTTTAAATGACAAAAAGAAGCAATTGGATTCACCATCATCCTCTCTCGTGTATTTGTGATAACCCCGCGTTAGCACCTGATGTAAAGTATGGATCAAGTAAATAAGATTATTGTAAATAGAGGAAATACATTATTTAAAATGCCAATGTTTAATATACACATATAATAAAAGAAGTATTATATTATTATTTTAAATGAGGGAAGTATTATATTATTATTTTAAATGAAGGAAGTATTATATTATTAATTTAAATATATATAACAATGAGGAAGTATTATATTTAATATATATTAAAAAAAGCAAACCTTAATGTATTATTATATATTTAAAAACTAAAAGGCAAACACTAATAAACCCCCCGATTCCCCTACACCAAGAGGTGCGATGGCAATCAATTACCACCGCAACCCTTGGTGCGGAAGGAGATCGTGAAGGGTCACAGCGCTTCACGAGGCTCTAAAAGGAAGCAGCCACCACAAGGGAAGGGGAGAGGAGGACGGGAAGAGCAATCAGGAGCAGACCTTCGCGTACAGCAGGTAAGAGGTAAGGTAGGATATAATAGGATTAATTAGTATATTAATGCAGATTAATATATTAATATATATTTCACTGAGCATTAATTAAGTGTGATAACTAATATATGTTAACATTAACTAATGTATGTTTCATTAAGCATTAAATTAAATATGATAATTAAGATGTTAATATTAAGTAATGTATATTTCATTGAACATTGGTAAGAATATATAAAAGTTAAAACATATGTGCATTAAAGAAGGTAATTAATTAATATATTAATCTGCACATAGGGAATGATTAAGAAATAAAGATGTTATCAAGGAAGGTGTAATGCATATGTCAACAATGGTAGGATACATTTAATATGTATATATGTTAAAGAACACATTAGGAATACATGTTAACGTAAAATGAAGATTAAGAAATTAAAATAGGACTAAATCATCAAATGCATTATAAATACAAATGTATACCCATGTTGGAGACTATAGGGAGGAAACTCCATTAGTCTAAGGAAGGGATTATGAAATCCCTAGGGCAGTATATATACTGATTATTAATATGCATATGTAGGGCTTGGTTGATTAAGTTCAACCAAGAGGAGTTGGATCTGGCCGGTCCACTCCGAGGACTTGGGTGATGGGATGCATCACCCAAGGCAAGGAATGACACATGGTCTTCCTTGGAGGGCTTGGGTGTAAGACCCAAGACAGGAATCAAGATAACCTTCGATTTCCTGGAGAGCTTGGATGTAAGGAATTACATTCAAGACAGGAGTCGAATTCACCTTCGACTTCTTGGAGGGCTTGGAACCAAGATGGGTTCCAAGAAGGCGAGCTTCACGGCTGCCTAAGGACATACTTTGTATGGCATTCGTATCCTTTTTATTAGATTAAAATTATGATTATGTTAATTAAGTGTTTTAAATTTCGATTGCAATTTAGATTACATATATATATAAATGTCTATTGTATTCTAACAGTCTGTTTTGCAGGATAGTGATCCCTGCCTAGTAGGGACATTACAGTATTTGACTTCTTTCTGCTCACGAATATGATCTTGGGATGTTTGTGTGACTTCATCCTCCTTAGAGAATATATGCAATAGTTGTATAAAACTAGGTTTTTCTTCCATCAATATTGCTTCATCCTCAAAGAACTTGAGCAAAGTGGGCAAAATGTTTGCTTCTAATGGATGCTATTTATTTGATTGCAATTTTTGGTTGCCATGTCCCCTTTTCGTAGAGAGAACCATGGAGAAGACCTATAGCCTTTCCCCACTTCCCATATTCTAAAGGGTAAAGCAACGGAAATAATTTTTAATATTATTTTAAGTTGGGCTCGATAATAATTAATTTAATGGTCAATTTGAACAATATTATTATGAAAATAAGGTGTACATTTGGAAGATTCACCTCTTCCTAAACTGCTTCCATTATTGAAAGCACACTTTGTGAAATGCAAAGCTTTTGCAAATACGAATCAGTTGCGGAAAGAGGAGAGAAATGCAATACCTGATGCCTTGGTATGGTTGACTTAGACAATAATTATATATTAATTGGCATGCCATTATCTTCCCTTTCCTGGGAAACAGTGGAAAAGGCAAAAAGAAAAATAGACATCATGATCTAGGCTTATAAAAATGTAAGAAAAAACAACCTGACAAAAAGATGGTATATTAAAGACAAGGAAAGGTGGCCTTGTCCCTGGTATAGCTGTGTTTATTGGCTTTTTTCTCATTTTGAATCAATGCCTTTCATTGTTTGAAGGAATTTTTTTGCTGATAGTTCTCATCATGAAATTTCATCAGAAAGAAAATTAATGATTTAGTGAGAATGATTAAATCTGATTGACATGTTATTTCCTTTTAATTCTAATACAAATGCTCTGAAATTTTTTCCTAAAGAATATAACCTTAAAGATTAAGTTTGACTTTCATGGTTTTTGTACAATAGATATGGTGGTCTAATTCCCAGAAGCCCATTTGTATATACAGGGGCATAAGTGATGAAGCATTGGAGCTGTCAGATGTGAGATGCAGCATTCCCATGACTGGTATGGTTGATTCATTGAATGTTTCAGTTGCTGCTGGCATATGTATGCACTCTGCAGTCCGTGACAGAATATCTCGCATGGTTTGTTTTCATCCTTTTATTAATCTCCATGCTTTTCATTTTTAATCTCTTTGATTTTTATTATAAAGTGAACATATTGCCGGCTGTGTAAGATTGTATGCCCACACACATGCACACATGCAAAACTGATTTTGTTGGTTGTTTTCTTGCTTGTCTTTGGTTGAGGGAAATAAGGTAATGAGATAGAATGAAAGAAAATATTACTAACATCCATGAATGGCTAAGTAGCTTGGCAAGAATCAAAAGAGCAGCATGATACAATGTTAAGTGAGGAGAGAAAAGTGAACTCAAAATGAACATGCCAATCCAGAACAAAGTAGAAAGAAACAATGTCAGAACTAATAAATGAAAGAACTCTTTATCAGTTTTCTGATGTGAAGAAAGAGACTGAAATAATGAGAGAATTTTGAAATAACAGCCTATAATGCAGTCCATTATTTGCAAGTGCATGATAAATAAGCAAAATATCCTCCTTAATCAAGATTCAAGATGCTTGTGAACAAGGGACACAATGGTTGTGTAAAGTACAGTCACAGAATTCAACAGTTTCAAGTATTGATTGTTTATTTGAATTTCAGATAAAAAGTTGACCTTTATATCTCAGGTGTTCAGACAATGTGGGAAAGGCCATGGGGGTGAAAAAGAAAAAAAAAGTCATATGTTGAACTGAAAGGTTACCCTTTCAGAAGGAATAAAATGATTTGTGAGCAAATGACAATCAGCTCTGAGCATAAAAAAGAGAAGAATACTTAAATTCATAAGCCAGACAAGTGTTTTAGCTTTTTGTAATTTCATTAGTTCTTATAGAGAAACTCCTGTACTTGTCCTGAAATCAACATTCTAGTAGATGGAGATTGAGGGTTAGTTAAAATAAAATTGTTGGGTCATCTACTCAATGGCATACAGACATGTCCACATGCTAGAAAAGCATCGTTTCTAGTTCATTTATATAATTAATAATAGTTATTTTTAGTATTTACTATAAGGTTTGATGCCTGAGATTGCTGCCATATGCATCTTGAACAAGTTGTAATGACATTTTTGAGCACTTGTCAACAGGGTTCACATGGCGACTTGAAACCCAAAGAATCTCAAATCTTAACTGCAGAGTTTTATCTCCGTCACAAGAAAAATATAATTGGCATGATGGATCGTGTTGTTGAGAAGGAAAGCCTTGGGGATATTTGTGTTTGAAAGTCATAAAAGAATAGCTATTCATGTTGTATACTGTCATTCTTATATATTTTCTGCGGATGTATAATAGGTTCATGTTGCATTCCCCATTGGTATTCACTTGAACACAGGCTTTACTAGTTTGATATATGTTTTTCCTCCAGCATCCCATGGAAAATTGTTTCTCAAGAGATTCATTTTATCAAGGAGGTCCTTGGTTATAAATGATTCTATATTAGATTGTTAACAAAAGATACACATGATTTAATAAGTGGTTCCATTTTATCGAGGAGGTCCTGTTTATAAATGATTTGGATATCAGATTGTTGAAAAGATCCACATGATTTAAGAAGTAGACCTATTAATATTAGTCAAGGCTCACATTTCAAAATGGCTTCCTTTGTAGGAATTCGCAGTATCTATAATAGTTAATTCGAGTCATTAGCCTTTTGCTTTAACCATAGTATTCAGACTCATTAGGAATGCCAATTACTTGTGACTTTGCTTTGTCATGCCATGCAAACTGTTGGATTGCTCGTTGAGAAAGGAGTGTGTTGCAACCGTCACTTTAGTCATCTCACTCCATGATGATGGGCACCAAGTAGCTAACACTCTCTAATTTATTTAATAAAAATCAATAGTACAAGTTTGACTAACCTTGCGGGGTCCCTTCCAATTGATCTCTCTTTTGATGGTCCTAATGACAGTATCGCCTGGACAATAGTTTCTTGCAAGCAGAAGGGGAAGTCTTCTCCCCTCCCCTAAACCCCCCTTTGTCTGGGTTTGGGTGTCTCTCCCCTTCCTTGATTGGCTTTTTGGGTGTTTTCCGGTTTGACATGGTTTTCTTTGGCCTGTTTGACTCTGTTTTGTTTCTTACTGCCTTTAGGTGGTTGTTTTAGATGCCAACATCATGTATTTTGGTGTTGTTTGTGTGTTGTTGATAGTCTTTGACTATGTTAAGGGTCAATGCCCTAGTTAGCGTTGCTTTACTAATAAAAAACATGTGTAAATAAGAAATTAGTCTTTCAAGATTGCAATGGAGTGAAATTTTGATGCCAGGTGAGTGAGTCAAAATGTAATACGAAGAGAGAACGACTAAGCTAGTGACTACAACTCTAGAATGGGAATTTGATTTCACAACCTTTATTTATACCACCAAGTTTCTCTTACAACTCCACTCAATATGATTTTAGTGTCCAATTGCGCCTCCATAATGTTGAATTTATGAAGCTCCTTGTGATACATTGAGCTTGCTTTTGCCAGCGTACTTGTCTGCAGATACCTTGACATCTCTAAAAATTGCTTCCTTATGGCGATATTTGTTTAATACTAAAGGAACCATTCACACGGTTTAATCAATACCCAATTTTTAAAAATAAGGATTAATTCTATAATAAAAAGGTGAAGGCTAACAAATACAATTTTTATCGAAAACAATCTATAGAACTCTACAGAATCAAATGGAAAATAATAACTCTTACGCAATACAAAAAGTCTTGAATATTGTATGTCCCAAATGTTTCAACATGTTTGAAATAAATGCTACTAAGAAAAGTTTGCTTGAGATTTGACATGATCTATCACATTATAATTGATTCAATGGCTTTCTTTCAAATTTGATGAAGGTTCAATGTAATGGGGTTTCATTTTTAATTATTCATTTCTTGCCTTTTTATCAATTATATCAAATAAAGTTTTAACAACTTGTGTATCAAATGGAATGGGAAAAAATATTATTATTATTATTATGTGGTTTTTATTGTTTAGATGTAAAAAATGATACTTGTGTTTTAAACTAAAGTTATAAATAAAAAATTGATCTATAATAAACATATTTAAATCTAATTGGAATTCTCAGGACTATGGTCTTTGAAACAACTCTTTGTAGAAACCCAAGTGTAGTAGCTTTTGTGGCAAATATTACAATGTCTACGTTGGAGAGCTTTAAGAGTAGGACTGCGAAGAATGTGGGTTCAACAAAAGTTACAAAGAATGTAGTTGAAAAGTACTCAATGTGTTTTTATTCATCAACATCGTTACATATAAAACTCTAATTGTGTTCCTCTCAAATTGGGAAAGACTTTGACAAAAAACATAAGTTATTGACAACAAATTGTAAGTAAGCAACTAATTGAAGTTTTATGGACAACTATGATAGCAAACTAGGACTCTTTACAACTACACAAACTCTATTATTGAAAACATAAGTTACTAACAACAAATTGTAAGTAAGCAACTAATTGAAGTTTTATGGACAACTATGATAGCAAACTAGGACTCTTTACAATTGCACAAACTCTATTATTGACTTATTCTTCCAACACTCCCCCTTAAGAAATAACAAAAGTAGATGGACTCTTAACATATTTCTAAGTAGTACAAATTGATTGACAACAAAAAACAATACATTACGTAGAAGTTTCTTTGAAAATAGTTCTCAGATCAATAAGAATTCTTCAAGTTGCTCTTCGATTGCAGGTATAGTCATCTAGCAATCATCCAAGTTTTCAACATCATTGGACATCGTTTGCACATGAAGTGTCTCATCACCCTTGTAAAGGGATAATGCTGAATTTGCAGGTTTCAAATCCCCTTCTAAACTATTGGACACGAATCTTCACGTGTATGTCTTGTAACCCTAATGAGGAATAACTTTTTTCATCCACAATCACTTTGGACTATTGAGCATCTAACTAGTCTCTACTACACCCTTCCTTGTCTTCAAGTGTTTGCCTCTTCAAAATAGAACAAGTTCATCTTCAATCATGTCATTGTCATTAACAACATCTTGATTCTTTAACTTTCCCTTTTAGAAGGTCATTATGTGAATTTAAAAATTAATTGTTGTATGACCTATTTTTATACACTAGTAACAATCTCAATCTCAATCTTACCTGACATTCTCTTGCCTATCTTTTTCTTTGAGTATAATGCAAACTCCAGCTCTTGTTGAGTATCTCCTCATGAACCCCTTGTAGTTGCTCTTTTTTCTTCAACTAAGAGCATTGAAATCATATCTTCCAATGTTTGTTAAGGTATTCAACCAAGAGTAAAAATAACATTGTTATATTTTAAGGCAAATTATTTAACAAGATAGCTTTAGCATCCTCTTTATCAACCACACCACTAACTTTTGCTAGTTGTTTAATGAGATTTCTCAAAGTGCTTATGTGGTTAAACAATAATTTCAATCAGACATCATGAATCTAAATAATTGTAGCGTCAAAGAAAACTTTGGATTTGTCACTTTTGCTTCAAACAACTTATTAAGTTTCTCCCAAATTCCTTTAAATGTTTTTTTAAAATCAACATGATGTAATTCTAAATTTGAGAAAGAAAGATCTATAATCGACTCAGCTTTTTCATCTCTAATTCCCCAATCAATATTCCTTTTAGCATATGTAGGTGATGCAATAGCATCCATGGTGTAGGGCATATCTAGGTGATGCAAGAGCATCCATGGTGCAAGGGCGATCTCATCAACCAGAAAAAGTTTTATTTTTAATTTTCTATAGTTTAGTTGAATAAATGTTGCAAGTGAATAATTTGAAGTAATTAGGCCAAATATTTTAATAGATATTTTGTTCACTTTCTAATGTTGCAGCCTTATTGTAATTTGATATCATTTTGAAGACAATTTTTAAGGCAAATATTCAAATATGCCTTTCTTGGCATGGATTTTAGGAGTTGCAACTTGTGATAACTCACACATTCTTTCCTTTAATGATAGACATTCAAAATGGGTGCCCAAGAACGAGTGGGTCTACTTTTTCTATTTTGGGGTCCTGGTGAATTAAGTGGGTGTCACAGTTGACTCATATTGTTAGTAGGTTGGTAGGGTGGAGATGACAGAGCATCATTGAGCAATTAAGGCAAATTTTTAAGTGTGTGAGCAACCTTCTCTTGTTTTAGAGTACCATTTGGGAAGGTTACCAATCTGAGGTTATGGTAACTAGTGTAGTTATTGCCAACTACACCTTTCAACAAAATAATCCCATACTTCGAAAAAAAATCTAAAAGTTTGGAGTTTTGGAGGGAGTGGAGAGAGATTGAGAAGGGGGGGAAGCTAGCTAGAGGATTTGGAGAAGTGTTGAAGTTGCAACTATAGGTAGGGTCCGAAGACCTCAAGTTTGTTTGTGGTTTGATCCATTGACTAAAAATTTTAAGAGTACCCTTAGTTGGGTTTGATTGCAAAACTTGTTTATGTAGTTTTGGCAACTAGTTACCTAGGAGAGCATTGTAAATTTCATGTGCAAATTTCTTTTGATTTCTCTTGAAACCTTGAACCATTCTCATTCTCCTCATACTTGTATTCTTGTAAAGTTGGAATTTTGTTAGTGTTTGGTAGAAGAGATTTGGTTGAAAGTTGGTGAACATATATGGAAGCAACCTTTTGATTATGACAAGTTTTCTTTTCAGTGTAGAGATTATTTTTGTCTTGGAAATTTAGTTGATTTGTGTCAAGAAAAAATGTAGAGGGAAGGCAACCAAGTGGCAAAATGCTAAGCTGCAATATCATTTAATTGGTAGCTATGTGGATTCCCCCATTAAGGATAAGGCATTGTTGGGTAGTTCTTTGGTTGTGTAGGAGGTATTTTCTCTAAAGGAAGGCAATGATAGGAATGTTGCTCTAGAGGATATGTTGTTTGTTTCTTGTGAGATATTTGAGGAGTGTGTAGCAGAATAAATAACTTCATGGAGGAAAATATCGGGAAGGTACTACTATTGTTCTACAAGAGAAGGGTTTAAAGGAATGAATGGCTATGTCCTTTGTCAAGGAAGTGGAGAGTTATAGAGTTTTCTGGTTTTTTTATTGGTATTAGCACTACACCTCTAAAGAGGATTTCTAGGCTACAAAAGATAAGGAAAATGAAAGTTTGGGGAAAGAAAGTACAAGGAAGGAGAATGAATTACAAAAGCAAGAAGGAAAGTGAAATCAAGAAAATATTATAATCTTAGATGATTTTACAATCTCATATTAAAAAGAGATCTTGTTTATTATAAAAGCAACAAAACATTAAAAACAGATAACGTTATTTCTTATGTTGTTGTTATTATATTGATGTGGGCAATATGTTTTCCATCCTTTAGTAGTGCATCAACTTAATATGTTTTTTAATATTATTATATTTCCACAATTAATGAGATTAATAATTAATTTTCTATTTTTGGATTTGATTGTGTAAATTTTTGTCATCAACATTTTGGATCATGCTTTGTAATCCATTGGGATGAAATAGAGTTCAAGAAAATGTAAGAAGATTAGTTGTAAATCGAGGCTAACTAAAAAGAGATGGCTGGGTGGAAAGAGAATAGAACCTATGTATATACTTAAATTAAAATTTAAGAATAAACTGGTTTAAAAATACTATCTAAAAAAGTCACAAGAATTATCAAAAGTAACAAAAATACATTAAAATAAATGTAAAACGAAATCCATATACATACATACATACATAAATATACATATGTGTGTGTATATATGTGTGTGTGTGTGTACATGTATATATGAAATCCATATACATACACACACACATATACATCTGTGTGTGTGTACATATGTACATAGATGCATATACATATACACACACAGATGTGTGTGAGTGTACACATGTATATACATATATACAAAACACCTACAAAACTAAACAACTGCAAGGTGTTATCAAAGCAATATATATATATATATATATATATATATATATATATATATATATATATATATATATATATATATATATATATATATATATATATATATTCTTGAAAATATACAACTATAAAGATAAAAGGGGGAGATTGTTGGACATTGTTGCTGCTAGGATATGTTGTTGTCATTAATGTCAACATATTCCTTCTCTATGTGATCTAATTAACATAACTTCAGGATCAACAACACCAAAGGGTGATTAGATGGCATGGAGAGCAATTTGAATTCTGGTTTGGGCGGGAAGTCCTGTGATGGCCTTGTGATCCAGGATGCAGGCGGAAAGGAAGGATCACGGGATGCACCTGAGATTGCAAACCCTCAGGCGGATGGCAAGGATCCATTTGTTAGGGACGCACAAGGGGGTGACAAACCCTTAGACCTAGGTGGAGGGGGAACGACAGGTGCTTGTTGTACCCCAAGATAGGATCCCAATCGGGTGGATGCTTCTCGCCCCTGGTCCTCTTTGTTTTGTGTTAAACCAAGCGAGAAATCCTCTTTCCCTGAGGTATGTAATATTTCCGATCCTGTGTAGGAGAGATTTGCAATAGAAATCCTTGATCCTGTGATTGATCACAATATTGCTTTGATGGCCTTGACTTTGGTCGGTAAATTCCTAGGTCCTAGACCTAATATTGATGTGGTTAGGGTGTATGCTAGAAAAAAGTGGGCTCTTAAAGGACATATTGAAATTACTGCTATGTCGAAAGGAGCTCTTTCCCTCACTTTTTCCTGTGAGGAAGACATGACTAAGATTCTTTGTGGCGGTCCTTGGGTGATAGGGAAAACTGCTTTGGCACTTCAGAAGTGGTCATCGTTGATGGATCTAAATGAATCCTTCTTTGTTCAGGCCCCTGTGTGGGTAAGACTTCTGGGCCTTCCCCTGGAATTCTGGGTTGAAGATATCTTTCATGGATTGGCAAGCTCTTTTGGTGAACTCCTATCCATTGATCCAACAACAACTGCTAGAAGAAGACTCACCTTTGCTAGAATCTATGTGGGCGTCTCACAAGGTACGGATATGCCTCTGTAAATAGAGATTAACTTCAGGCTTGGGAAATGGATCTAACAGCTGGAATATGAGAGTGTCCCTTTTGTGTGCTTCCACTGCAAAAAGGCTGGGCATATTGCTAAGAAATGTCCATTGCAAGCTGAAAAGGAGAAAGCCAAAAAAGAAAGAAAGATGCAATGGAAGGCTAAAAATCCCAGTAATAAGGCGGAAGAAGAGAATCAGAATCTTATCATTCCTAACACCTTTGAGGAAAGGAAAATACAAATAAGGAAGGTATAGAGGAATCAAAGAAAGAAGATAAAGATGGAGCCCAGATTAGAACAGACGAAGGAGAAAAGCCAAACCCCAACTATGAAGAATAGAAGGAAGAAGAACTGGAGGAAGGGGAAATCCACGTTGTTCTGCAAGAGAATGATGAGAAGGAGGATTTGAACTCAGTCATTAAGGACTCGAATTGCGAAGACTCTCTTCCCAGCTTCGAAGATGCCCAACAATGCAATATTCTTGGAGGAGGTTCTTCCTCTGAATCCCAGAAGTTGGTTGAGTATGTAAAGTCTACCTTTCCGACATCACCGACAACTTCTCTTCTCAACATAAGTACTAAATGGGCAGATGAAGAAGGAAAAATTGTTGCTATACATAAAGTTGTTGCCCAGATCCATCTGGAGGATGAAACTCAACATAATGATGCTACAGAGAGAAAGCAGGGAGGGAAAAAGGGTTCTAAATCTACTCCACAAACTACTCCTGTGAAAACCAGGGGAAGAACCAAAGCTGATGTGAGCTCATTCCCATCAACGCTAGGAAGGAGATCAATAACGTTAATGAGGGAATTGGAAGCCAGCAAGAATATTGTGGATGGTACCCAGCTGACCATCCATGAGGTATGCTCTCTCAAACGAATATGAAGATTATTTCATGGAACATTCGTAGACTTAATGGTCTGCATAAACAAGAGGTTCTCAGGAACCTTGTTAGGGATCATAAACCTTATATTGTTTTGATTCAAGAAACTAAAATGTCTAAGGATAAAGTGGAAAAAATCAAAGTGTCTAATAATTGTGGGGTCATGGGGGATAGCTCAAACGGTGCCTCTGGTGGCACAGTTCTCTTTTGGAACCTCCAACATGTACAGGGGAATCTTGTTTGGTTAGATAATAATATGGTGTTTGTTAGATTTCACCATATTAAAGATAGTACAACTTGGCTTTTATCTAATATCTATGCCCCAAATACTAGACAAGGGAGAAGCAAATTTTGGAAAAAGTTAGAATCTATCAGAGCTCAATTCAATACTGAAGGATGGTTGGTTATGGGAGACTTCAACACGCCTCTCAAGGAGAGTGATAAATTTGGGGGGATTCCATCTCAGCTTGAGAGTAGAATGGATCTAATGAACTTCATTGATAGTCAGGCGCTACATGATGTGGATCTTCGGGGTGCTAATTACACTTGGACTAACAAAAGTATTGGCTTTGATCTTATTCAAGTGAGACTTGACAGAGCCCATATCTCCAATGATTGGTTCAACCATTACAATTGCTCCTTGAACGCTCTTTCCCGTATAGGATCTGATCACTATTTGATTTCTTCCATGGCGGACCCTATCTCTAGGAGGAGAAATTTCCCTTTAAGATTCGAGAAAATGTGGATGGCCCACCCTAAACTTGATGAGGCAATTATGGAATGGTGGAATATTGTAGTGGATGGCTCTGCCATGTTCCAGGTGGCAAAAAAGTTGAGGCATGTTAAGGACATGGTCAAGAAATAGAATAAGGAAGTCTTTGGTGATATATTTGCCTCCAAATTTGTGATTCAGCTAGAACTCAAAGACATTCAGGATAAAATCCAAGCTAATGGGTATGACAAGGTCTCCATCACCTCTAAGAATGAGATCCTATCTAAATATCATGACATTATTAGAAAAGAGGAGGAATTCTGGAAGCAACGCTCCTGTTCTCTTTGGCTTAAGGAGGGGAGATAAAAATACTAGATTCTTCCACATGACTGCCATGAAACACAAAGCGGCTAATAGAATTTCAAAAATGTCTATAGGGGGGACCCTGTCTTTTGAGGAAAAGGAAATAAGGAAGGAAGCTAGATCTTATTTCTCTTCTCTCTTATCAGCTGACTGCAATCTAGATAAAGTTGCTCAAGATTTACTCCTTGATGTGATCCCAAATATGATTGGGCAAGACCAGAATAAATTCCTCTCTGTTATCCCCTCTGAAGCTGAGATTAAGAAGGAGGTCTTCTCCTTTGAAGGCAATAAAGGCTCGGACCAGATGGTTTCTCGATGTTCTTCTTTCAAACTTTTTGGCATATTATTAGTGAAGATATTGTCAAGGGAGTAAAAGAATTTTTTGGCTCTAAGCAGATTTTGAAGGAGATCAATGTCACTTTTCTTGTTCTCATCCCTAAGGTCCCTGGTGCTAATGCTATGAATCTTTTTAGACCTATTAGCCTTTGCAACTCCTTTTCTAAGATCATTTCCAAGGTTCTCACCTTAAGACTGTTGTCCCTCCTTCTTGATATTATTTCTCCTCAATAGAATGGATTTATTCCTGGAAGGCAAATTCTTGACTCCATCATCACAATCCATGAGAACATTCATTCTTTGGAAGTTTCAAAAAATCGGGGATTTCTAATGAAACTTGATCTGTCGAAGGCCTATGATCGGGTGGACTGGAATTTTCTTCTCAGAATCCTTAAAGCTTTTGGGTTTGGTGAGAGAGTGCTTCAGTTGATTTCCCAATTGATTTCTTCCCCCTCTCTCTCTGTTATTGTTAATGGTTCTCCTACCCCCTTCTCCAAGTCTTCAAGGGGCCTCAGACAAGGGGATCCTATATCCCCTATTTTGTTTGTGTTTTTGGCTGAAAGTTTGGGTAGATACATCAGCAAGCTTGTTTCTGAAGGTCATTTGAAAGGCATCAAGCCGTTGTCAGCTGACAGGGTCTGCTCCCATCAACAATTTGTTGATGACACGGTTTTGCTAGGATCATCGACTATCAAGGAAGCTAGATCTCTAAAATCGGCTTTGAATCACTATTGCCAAGCTTCGGGACAACTAATAAACTGAATGAAAAGCTCTCTCTTCTTCCTCAACACTCCTGAAGACAGGCAAAGGAGAATAGCCAGAATCCTAGAATGCCAGATCAATTTGTTCCCTTCTATCTACTTGGGTCTCCCTCTATGCAGAAAAGCTCTTGATTCATTTTGGAGAAGTCTGGTGGACTGGTTCCACAAAAAGCTTGCCGGTTGGAAAGGAGCCCTTCTTAGCCAAGCTGGGAAAATCCAATTATTAAAATCCTCCCTCTAAAGTTTACCTGTGTATGTCTTAAGCTTGATTAGAATCCTGAGCAAGTTTGTTGATGCCATTGAAAAGATTCAAAAGTCTTTTCTTTGGTCAGGGGTTGAGGAGAGGAAAAGGATTTCTCTGATTGCTTGGGATAAAGTCTGTAGACCTAAAAAATGGGTGGCCTTGGTTTGAGAAACATTAAAACCCTTAATAGAGTTATCCTCGCCAAGCAAATTTGCAGGACGTTCGGGGAAATTGGTGAATGGAATTCAATCTAGAAAGCTAAATACCTGCATTCTCAACCATCTCTTGCTGAGTTTCTTACTTCCTTTGAAGCCCCTTCTAGATCTGTGATTTGGAATAATGTTGTTCAATCTAAATGTGCAGCTGGGATTGGTAAAAGATGGGCTATTGGTAATGGCAGAAAAGTCAATTTCTGGGAGGATACTTGGCTATTGGAGACCCCTTTTTCCGGCATGGTTAGTTTTTCTCCTTTTATCCATGCTTGCAAGGCTAGATTTGGATCTAAGGTGGCTGATTATTGGAAGGATAACCAGTGGGTGAATCTGAATTCCATAGACCCAACCATCAACCCTTTGATGTTGTTAGACCCAATGCTTGAGGATAGGATTATTTAGGTAGGAACTTCTTCTGGCAGATTCTTGGTTGCTTTTGTTGTCCCATTCTCAAGAGCTCCCCCCATGTTGGTCTAAAGCCTGGATTCGTGGCCTTATCCCCAAGATCAATATCTTCTTTTGGATTCTTTTGCAGAACAAAATTCTCACCACCAATAATCTTTGCAAAAGAGGCTTTCATCTCCCTAATAGGTGTTACCTTTGCCTAAATGAGGAAGAGAATGTTAACCACATCTCTCTCCACTGTTCCTTTTCCTTTTCTATTTGGTCGTAGGTCTTGCAGTTATGGAATTTGAAGTGGGTCTTTCCTTCTTCTATTCAAGAGTGCTTCATTGGTTGGAGATGCCTCTCCTCAAATAATTCTATCAAGCAATTATGGGATTTTATTCTTCCTTATGTGGTTTGGGGAATTTGGAAAGAGTGGAACAACAAAATCTTCAGAGACTCCTACTCCTCTCCGAAAATGGTTTTTACTAAAATCAAGCGAGCCATTTTGGAAAATCTAAAAGCTTATGGTAAATCTCTTCTTTTCAGGAACAAGGATGGGTTGGATCTATTCAATAATTGGAATCTTTCTATCTCTTTAGACAGGAATGACAAGAAGGATAAAAGAGATAGCAAAAAATGGTCTTTTCCTTCGACTGGTTGGATCAAAGTTAATTTTGATGGGGCGGCCAAGGGGAACCCGAGGCTGGCTAGATGTGGGGGATTGATAAGAAATGAAGTTAGTTATTGTATTGCAGCGGTGGCACTTCCCATGGGATCTCAGACCAACCACTTAGCCGAAGCCATGGCAGCTTACCAAGCTATTACCCTATCCAAAACCTTGGGTTATAAAAAAGTTCGGCTTGAGGGAGATTCAAATAACATCATAAGATGTCTTAAGGGTCTCTCCCCCCCATCTTAGACTATCAAAAATATTATATCTTCTACCAAGGAGATAATTAACTCCTTTGAGCAGTGTGTTATTTCACATAATTATAGAGAAACCGATGCCATGGCTTACTGGGCTACCAACATGGCTATCCGTGCTAATCAAATGATCTACTGGAGAGGTGAGCTGGATCTTCCTAATGATGCTCATGTCATCCTCATTTATGACAGAGTGCATGGAAAAGGGGGAGCAATAAGTGATGATAACAACGTACTTATCAATGAAAGTTGCTATAATGAATCGGAAAGAGCGGTGCTTAAAGGAAGAGTTGGCGTTTAATGCATACAAGACCTTGCACGCTTTCTGGGTGTCCATTTCTTTTTCGAGGGTTTCTATTCTCTACATTTTGGCCCCTGTTTTTGTTTTGTTCTGCATTGTGAAGGGTGTTACAAACTTTGTTGTGGTTGTAATGGGAGACAAGAGGAAGAGGATTGAACTGCTTACTTGTGATGAATGGAAGAAGAAACCGAAAGCATGGGCTATCCCGGAAGCTGCGAAAATGATGGGATATATGGAGCGAATTCTTGGTAAAAACTCCACTGTTACCAGGCTATTCACGAAGAATTGGAAGGAGGGCAGAATCACCATAGGTGGGAGGAAGGTGGAAATTGATGAAGGTATGATTGTTGAAGTTATTGGGATGCCAATGGAGGGCAGAAAATTATATAGGGATAGAAAGCTCACAGAGGCGGCCATCAAGCGGTTCCTGAAGGAAGACTCGGAGAAAGCCAAATTGGTGAAATCCAACAAGACCTATTATTCGCCGAAGGTGATTAAAAAGGTATGGAGATGGGTTTTGTTTGATGTGATGCAATATGTTACTCTTGATGGTAGATACTCTTGAGTTTATGGTTATCATTTTGTTCTCTTGAATCACTTCCGCCACAAGGATATGGTGTCAATTCCTTTATACCTTTTTTGTTCCTTGAACACTGGTATAAAAGATTTTAGGGCTAACCCGGATAGGAATCCGCCCATGCATGAAGGGTTAATGTTTCTTTTATATAATCATATTAAGGCCACATCTGTTCAGCATTCCATCACTGCTTTTTCGGCCTCGGAAGAGGAGTCTGAGAACTCAGATGACAATGATGATGAGGGGTCTGATACGGAGTTGGAAGGTGATTTTGACA
Organism: Cryptomeria japonica; assembly: GCF_030272615.1. Classification (NCBI taxonomy): domain Eukaryota; kingdom Viridiplantae; phylum Streptophyta; class Pinopsida; order Cupressales; family Cupressaceae; genus Cryptomeria; species Cryptomeria japonica. Next base: position 229,039,641 of record NC_081414.1, on the reverse strand, counting down.
TGGATACCTCCGCTAAGGGAACCAGAAAGGGGAAGGATAGAGATATTGCTTCTGGGTCTGACAGAAAGACTTCTAGCAAAGGGGTTAAGGGAAATAGGAAAAAGGTACAGGAGGAGGACAGTTGGTTTGAAGAGGATGATGAGGATGATGATGGTATGGAGACTGAAAGTGAAAATGTTACCCCACCGCCTAAGAAGAAAACTAAGCACAGTCCTGATATCACTGAAATCAGCCCAGAGAAGGAGGTTGGTACCTCAATGGCCCCTCCCCCTCCTTTGGATCCTAATCGACGGACGTGTGGTGTTGAGAAAGAGGGAAAAAATGTGGCGGAAGGTGAGACTCTGCCTCCTAAAGACAGAGTCACAATTGTTGATGTGGAAACCCTAGAGAATAATGTTGTTTTTTTACAATTCAATAAAGATAGCAGTGATTCTTCCATAGCTATTCTTCACACTGCGAAGAATGGGGTGATGGAGCTTTATAAGGTTATAAAATGGATCTACTTAGAGATTGAAAGTTTGAAGTCTAAACAGACAACTCTTCTAAGAAAGTGGACATTCTGGAAGCTGTCGAGACAGGTAATCTTAGCTCTTTGCCTAAATATCTGAAGGAATTAACAAAAGTCATCGATGATGCGGAGGCTATCACTTAGGCTTATGGATCCCAATTCAAGGTTGTGGAGACTAGGTTTAATGAGTTGGAAAAGAGGGTTTACAGTCATGAGGAAACCCTGAAGAAGATTGGAGAACAAAGTCACAAAATTCTGAAAGCTTATGTTGATAATTTCAAAGTGTTGATATGTAAACTGGAACAATTCCAGTTGGAAAAGAATATGATTGATATTCCTAAGGACAAGGACTTGACCCTTGAAGGTGTGGCTACTGGACCTGGTAAAAGAACCCGGGCGAATACGAGGAAGATGGCTTAGCAAGCTAAGGAACTGGATGATTTCAAGAGTGTCGTTGCCTCTATGGCTCAGCTAGAGAAAGAAGTTGTGGAGCTTTTTAAGAATTGTTCTTAGTTGTGTTGGCATGTGTTTTTGGTTGTCCCTTGGGTGTCGTTGTGTTTTCCTTTTGTTACTCGTGGATCTCTCGTTGGCTTTTTTGTTTTTGCCAGCTGTCTATGTTTGTTGTTATGTGTTTTCTAGCTGGACCTATCATGTTTTATCTATTTTCTAATTTGTTGTAAAGGGTTTTGGGGCCCCTTCAAAACCTGTTTTTCACATAATCAAAAACTATAAAGTGAACCATTGTAATGAAAGTATCCAAACCTATCTATTAATCAACTACATTATATTAATAAAACTAAACACAATAATCCATTCTAATGAATAAAATCATATCAAAACCAAATAAATGATTTGATATGTTTTTTTATTATAATAATCTATAAATTAAGCTTTAAATTGAAAAATTGGCTCCTTTAGAAGTCCAACTTAATTGATTTAATATATGTTGATGTAAACGAAGTATATATCTATATGGTTCATCGCCTAAGTCCTATTCATGCTAGTTACTTAAGTTTGTTTAGGGTACACATCAAATATTGATCACTTTATGTCTCAAGTCATAACCTTTATTAAGACACATCATAATCTTATGTACATAATCGTATGTCTCATATTATTTTATTTAACCATGAGCTTTTTTTGTAATCTTAGTCAATTATTCAATTTGATCATCATTGTATATTTGCGTTCTTTGATAAGTAGTATTACTCTTCCATATTTTATCTCTATTATGCTTTCATTTAAGCTCCTAGATCTTGGGTGACTACATCTTAAGCCAAATCTTGCATTGTATAGAGAATTCTATACCAACTCTTATATGGTATCAAACTTGTGAGATTGTTTCTTATTAATTCATATTGAGAGATCTAGGTTGTCAATCTTGGTGTATCTTGAAAAGTTGAGCATTCTTTTCACTTCTATCATATATTGACTTGACTTCAAAAATCATAAAAACTTAATAAAAATACCATATTTTGCTACAGGAATATCCATGGTGGACAAGAAATTTGAATTTGAATTTGGCATATTCTTCCTCAAATTTAGAATATGCCTTTTTGGGTGTCAAAAAAAGGAGCTACAAATATGTGACAACTCACGAATTCACTCCAAAAAGATAGTTATTCAAATGAGTGCCCAAGAATGAGTTATTAGGTTGTTTCTATTTCAGGGTCTTGTTGAGTGGTGTTGACAAAGTATCTTGAAGCTTTGAAGGCAATCTCTAATTTAGGAGGATGTTTTTCCCTTGTTTGAGTGTGACTTATGGGAAGGTTACCAAATAGGATTTTATTCAGAAATATGGACAATGGTATAGGAAAAACTTTATACACAATATAATATATTGTCTGTCATACCTTTGTTCAAAACATATTACAAATATATAGGACTTACATTTCCTACTTTATAGGGAACAACTCTCCTATAAATATTGAGTTATTTATAACAACTCAATATATACCACTATTATAATAACTTACCAAACAAACTATAACAAACCTTGTGACTAATAATAATATTAAGTTGTTTCTCAACAACTTAATATTATGACACATTCATAACACAAATTTAAATACCCACGTAAACTCCAATCTCTAATGCCTATGTGAACACTAATTCCTAACACACCCCTTTAGTGTAAACATGGGGTGAAAGTACATCATGATACTTGTTGATCACACACAGTAGCTCACCAAACAATATAAGGTATGAGTAGCAGTTTTGGAACTAGCCTCACTATGCTTACTATACTCTCATCCAAGGATAGGGACAAACACTTCTACCCATGGAACCAAGGATAGGGACTAACACATCTATCCAATATCAAGGTTATGAATAGGGACACACACATCTTCTCACAACAATTACGATTGGGGACACACACATCCAATCATAATCACCAACTTATGTGACTGGGGACAAACACTTCCAATCATTTACACCATCTTGTGAATGGGGACAAACACATCCATTCACATACAACCAAGAAATGTGATTGGGGACATACACATCCAACCACATCTTACAAAGCTTGAGAACCAAGTCATCATGGTGTATGCGGCCACCATTATAGATCATTGCCACTCTAATCACAAATGATATGAGACGGTTGTCGTTGCCACTTCGAAACTGATCTTGGCTTTAGTCGTTTTGGCACAAATAATTGTGTCACTAATGCAATTTAATGACTCCATTACTAGTGACTAATGAGAGGTCACTGAATTTCTTCCAACCTCTTGTGCCTACAACCTCCAATAGATTGGTTGCGTAATTAGAAAATTTGTCTCATGGGCTCAAAGTTACAATGCCCGCCCCTGTCCTCGCCCCTGCACCTGCAAGATGGATGTCGTGTACAAGCAATAGTGCATCCGATTACAAATTTTCATTTATTTTTTTAACACTTTTGAATTTTAATAGACACTTTTAATGACATGAAAATTAACGACTAGAGAAAATGGAACCTATTCTAAAATGGCACGACTTGATACACAATATCTCTATAAACACTAAATGACTTCATTTGACCTTATATACTATACAAGTTTGTTTCAAATTATCCTAGATTGACTTGACCCCTAAATGGTATGATAAGACGTTTTTATAATGACAATAATAATAATAATAAATGATTAAAAAAAAGTTCTAACTGAAAAATGCAAAAAACTTAAGTTTTAATCTTAACAAACTTAAACATCTACCCAACTATTTTAACTCACTCTTGAATCAAGGATGCTACTGCAATCCCTACTATGGTGGATACACTTTTACAAATTTACACACATATTGACTCTAAACTATGACATATTATTGAAATACTTTAGTGACAATTATTTAACAATAAAATGTACAAGAAGCTTAACTTTTAAGTCAAAATAAAACTATACACTCAAACTACAAATAATACCCACTCTGCCAGACGTCTCTAATGCCAAGTTACATCACTCAAAGAATTGTAAACTTAGTGAGACTTGAACACTCAAATAAATTGCAAACAACGTGCTACCACCTCTATGGTGCTTTCAGCGACATCCTTGATTGAGTAGATCAACTTGAATGTCATCGATAATCTTCAGTGCAAACACCGTGAATGCACTCAAACGTGATTCCTTGAAGGTGGTGTGTGTATGCATCAAATCTTTGCTCACAGAGTTCCAAATTAAAAAATTTCACATCAGTCAAAACAAATAGAAGACTCGGAGACGATTTACCTTTACAATTTGCAAGGCCTGTAATCTCCACCAAGATATAATTAAACCAAAGGTGTTGGGATATGAGTTTCTCAAGAGATTGAACAAAGGTTCTTTTTACAGTGCTTTCCCTCAACCAAGTCAACTGAGTGTGGACTCTCACATGCCAAAGAACACTTCATGACCTGCACGATGGTCTTTGTGCCTTTTTCTTCACACCTATGTTGGCACAGATTCCGTCAGTCTTAAATTATACACATTAAGCAACATATTAAGTCTAAAGAGTGTTAGTCATTTTTGAGTGTTTAACACTTTCAAGCTTAAAAATATATTCTTAATATGACCACATACCTTAAGCAACATATTAAACTTAAAAAATGTCAACCAATTCTAAATGTTTAACACTTATAAACCTAAAAATTAAACTTAATATGTATGATTTAAGCCATTCCCATAAATCCAATTCATCATTTGAGTCTCGCCACAGCAGCTCACGATCTGCAGTATTAGGCATATTCTGCAGCAGTAAGCTCCAACGACATCATCGCCGCCTTTCCTATTGCATAGAATCAACGACGAACTCCACCAAATCTGTCGCTACACTGCACAAGGTCTCCAAGGTCGTGCAACAATTTTATTCATTCATATTGCTGCAGTGTTCATCAATTCAATGAAGGTGACCATTGAAGAGCGAGATCTTCTTCTGTTAGATTAATAACTTCAAAGCTAATTCCAAGAAACAATGCATCAGCAAAGGAAACTCAATTGAGATCTAGGCGACCTGCTTTGATACAATATTGAGAAATATGGACAGTGGTATAGGGAAAAAAATTATACACGATAATATATTTCTTGTCTTTACCTTCGTTCAAAACATATTATAAATATATGGGATTTATATTTCTTACTTTATAAGAAACAATTTTGTAACAATTCAATAAATATTATTATTATAATAATTTACCAAATAAATTATAACAAATCTTGTGACTAATAATAATATTAAGTTGTTTCTCAACAACTTATTTTAATGACAGTTATTCATAACGCAAATTTAAATACTGACATAAACTTTTATTTTAAAAACTTATGTGAACGTTAATTCCTAACATATTTTTGGTAACTATGGTGATTAAAAGGTAAATTTCAACATTCAATTTAGGATTCCCATTTTCAGATTTTTGGGAAGTTTGATGGGAAGAATAAATTTGTCTTTGAAGAAAATTGTAAGTTTGAAGAAAAAGGAGGACGTGTAGCCAATTTTGCAACATGATGCATGAGTTGAAGAAGTGATTTTGGCTTGTAGTTCTTTCTTCCCATGTGCTGATTTATGTTAGTTTTGAATTAAATTTTGGAGTGTTATTTGAAGCTTATAAGACTTTCATAAAATGCAATTTTTGAGTTGTTAAGTTAATTACAAATTTCATGAACATTTGGGTAAGATTAATGAGAAGTGGTTTGCTGATTTTTTGCATTTTGTGTGTGCTTTGGGTCAGGGGAATACCGATATCAGATTTTAAGTCAAATCTTTAGATGATTTGCATGTGTGGTTTGAGAGGGTCATTCAACCCCTCTTCATTAGTGGTATCAAAGAGGGAGTTCTTGACTGTGCAGGTAAAGAGTCTAATGTGAAAGTTTGCACCAAGACCTAAGGGTGGAGAGTGTGAGTTTTCAGAAGTTTCTATTTCGGGGTCCTATTGAGTGGAGTTGACAAACCATCCAAAAGCTCTGAAGGCAATTTCTAAGTTGAAAAAATGTCTTTCCTTTGTTTGGTCGTGAATTTTGGGAAAGTTACTAAATAGGATTTTTTGTAACTATGGTGGTTAAAAGGCAAGTTTCAACTTTCATTTTTACACTAGCCCCCCCTAAATTGTTTTGTGCATATGTCAATCGACTTTGCCCCACTATTCCTTCCTCTCTATTAACAATTTGATTTGTACACTTTGACTTTAGAGGCTTTATTCTCAATCATTCAACCTCATTTTTGCAAGCAATTTTTTTTATTAGGGTCATAATTTCATGAGATTTGCAATGGTGCATACGATTCTTTTTGTATTTGATTTTGTTTATAAATTGCATATTTTCACAAGTGTTGTTGAGTGATTCTCATTTTGGGGACTTCCAAGGTCATATCCAAAATTTTGGTGCAATTTTTTCTTAAAGTGTGTAACTTTTTGTGTATTTTATAGTGATGTGACCATATTGGTGTCATTTTATCAAAAAAATGTGCTTTAATTTTATTGTCAAATTTGATATTTGAATGCATTAAGATTAAGACCACTTTGTTGTTTTTGATAAGTGGCACACATAATCACACTAAATATGAAGTGTCAAGGTCATATATTGTCGGGGGATCCTTGATTGAGTAATTTGGGGGGAGGGGAGCGGGGCGGGGGTGTCGGGTGAGAGGGGAATCTTGTGGTGGTTGATTGCTTTACTTTTGTTGTTGTGTGTTCTTACAATGGGGAAAACTCAAATTGAACTCTTAACTCCATATTATTATGTTTTATAGAGAAAATCATTATGCAATTATCTAATGAGAAAATGTTATCTAGGATATCTATGAGAAACTATTCTTGAACCTACTTATGTTATTGCAAAGTGTAATGTCCCTACTAGTTAGAGATCCTTGTCCTGCAAAACAAATTGTTAGAACACAACAAAAATATATATATAACTAATCTCATTTGCAATTAAAGTTCAATTACTTAATTAACACTAATCTCAATTCTTAAAAAGGATACGAATGCAGCACTAGGACATGTCCTTAGGCAATTGTGAAGCTTGCCTTCTTGGAACCCATCTTGGTTCCAAGCCATCCAGGAAATTGAAGGTTAATTCGATTCCTATCTTGGATGTAATTTCTTACACCCAAGCCATCCAGGAAATCGAAGGTTAATTCGATTCCTATCTTGGATGTAATTTCTTACACCCAAGCCATACCAAGGAAGACCAACATATATGATCAATTCCTTGCCTTGGATGATGCATCTCATCATCCAAGTCTACCAGAGAGGATCGGCCAGATCCGTCTCTTCTTGGATGAACTTTGTCAACCAAGCCATAACATAAATGCATATAGATATTCAGTATATACTGCCTACCAGGGATTATCATAATCCTTGAATTAGGCTACGGGGATTGCCTCCCAATAGCCTCCATCATATAATCATATTATTGCCATTCATTGATATACAACATTTCATAACAATTCATATTATCAATGTCATTATAATTCCTATTATCATTATTACTTAAATTATAATCTTATGACATACAACATTATGCTAAAATTTTGTAACATACAACATTGTAATAATGATGACATAATTTTGTGCATACATTATAATAATTATGTCATAACTATTAAAAACACATTATAATAACTTTGTAACTACACATTTTAATAATAATGATGATATAACTATTAAAAACTACACGTATATTTATATGTGTGCGTGTGGCACACACATCCACACACATATATGTACCTGTGGCGCCTCTGTTGTTTCCTTCCTTTACTCTTTCCTTTGTCTACACAGCAGTAACTCCTGTCTTTTCCTATGTTCTCCTTTAAGGCTACCTTAAATTTGCCACAAATCATACTACAATTTCTGCATAAGTCTATCATAAACTCCTTCACTTATTCCTCTTTATAATCTGTCATTCATAAAGTTCTTTACTAAATCTGTCATCTATCTTCCTATTAATGTTTCCTTGTACATATGTTTATATTCTTGAAACCACGCATCCTCTCCCCTAACTATGATTAATATAATTAAGTGTATTCCTCAATGAATTGAGGTATTTGTACTTAATGTAATGATCGCAAACTATATCAAGTATAGCAATGTAAATACGCACTAAGATATAATGCGATATTGCTTTAGCCATATGGATTGTAGTCTCTACTATGATCTCTTAACCTATGCAATGTTGGCTCTGTATTATGGATCTATAACCTTGCGACACCAATCTGATGTTGTGTCTGATATATCTAATGGTGATATGTTACTGGCCCTGACCCGACAGAGCAGATCTGAATAAATACAAGAACTACTAATGTACCAATCCAATTTTAAACTCGAAGTCCCTTGCTTAGTTTGAGCTATCCCCCCTCGTGATATTTCTAAAGAGATACACACCCTCCATATATACGATGGCAAGGTTGCCTCACTAGAGATACATCTCTTCATTATGATGTTTCTCCTTATGCTTTCACATTCTTCCTTGACCATCGGTTAATTTGATATAGTTGTCTTAACAACTCCTCACTTTCTTAATCAATGGTGTCTAATCATTTGATTAGTATCCTTTCCCATACATCGATAGAAGATCGACTCATGCGATATTTGCTTTCCACGATATGTTGACGTTCTCTTAATCCACAAAACGGTAGCAAGAGACAAAGTCATTTAGACTTTACGGGAATAAGATCCTTCCATAATGCTTATTAATCATATGCTAATTGTTGTGTATGGAACGGTTTCTCATATATGATCGAACCATATTATTATGATTATTAGTTGGATATTAATCCTATTATTAATTGTCCATTCATTGATAGTTTGTGATTACATTGGGGATATAAGTGTCAATCATTACAACTTAATGTTATAATATCAATTAGTTGAAAGAGATGAAAATCAGTAGTTAAAACTTAAAACTATTTAATTTGTATTAGTTTTACATTACTGAATATCACTGTCTATTGTGAGGGAACAATCCCTGACAACAACAGTTTATTTATATTTGATTTAATAATCAACTTTATTTATTGATTAGGATGAGTGCTCTTCTATTGTTTTTTATTGAATAGTTGTTTTTCTGAATTTTATTTATTATTATATTTGTTTTCTAATTCCTTTATTATGTTTTGTCAATAATATAATATTGTAAAATTTATATTATTATTTGATAAATAAGAAATTAATATTAATATTTAAATCATGTTCATAAATAACATTTAATTAATGAATTTTAATAATAATAATTTCTTCATTTAGGGTCTCTCTCTTTCTCTCCGTATATATATAACGATCCAGGAGGGAACATGGCACAAAGGTAATATGGGATATTAGAATGATGCAAAGTACTTAAGGAGTGTTGGAAGAGTTTTGAAAATTACATGGTAAAACTAAGAAGATTAGGGGATATTAGATTCATAATGATTTGGTGAGTCTCAAGATCTTAAATGTTTTACCCATATCCAAAATTACATCTCCAAGATTAAATAACTAAGAACTTAGCTAAAGGATGACATATTAACTATGATTTAGAATTGATTCCAAATGTGTTATCTAAGCTTGTTTCTAATTATTTAGTGTGTGTTTCTAGCTTTCATATCCATTGACTTCCTATGGAAGTAGCATATATTGAGCCTAATTTTGATTCCTTTTTTAATCCTCTAATTCAATAAGAAGCGAAATTGATTCAAATAGATATCACCAAGTCTTTTAAACCACAAGTATTGGTGACTAGTGAGCATAAGGTATAGAGAGGATAAATGAATCTTGAAAAGAAACAAAAGAAGAAAAAGAACAAGTTACTCAAAGATTTTGAATCATCTCCCTCTCAAGAGGAATCATATAAAATGGAGAAGACCAAATATGCATATTGTAATAAACCAAGGGATGATGAACGCCACTTTTATTTAAAACAAATTGACTAGCTGAAACATTTTAAGAGGAATGAAATCATTTTTTTTTTAACAATTTCAAGGGATTCATCTTATTATTATTATTCCATGTCAAAGAAATATAAGGGGCAAGCACTTATAGTTATATAGTCTAAGTTAGAAAGGTGGATACTTGATTATAAAGCTTCTCATCATATGGATTCATCACAAAGTATGTTATATTCATTTGAGTCTTGTTCATCACCACACATTTTAATGGTTAACAACACACATATATGTATGTTTGTCGAAAATGATCTATTAACATGGATGAAGGTTCATCTAATAATGTTCTTTTCTATTCTATCATTATCAACCAATATCCTTTCTATTAGATTAGACATGGTGGAATGGGAAGAATTGTTGAGTTCAACTAGATTTTGTCATCAGTCAAGATGTGCGTAGTAGATATATAGTTGTACTTGAGGATGTAAATCATCTTAGTGTTTTTTCGTCAACTAAAGTTCTAGAGACGTGTTGGCATTTCATCTTCTCCACCTACAGCTTCTAATGAGACTAACATTGTTACACCTATTTGAAAGAAAATTGGGAGATCACAAACCAAAATTTTGAGCCACAAGTATTCTCTATGTGTTGTATTTATTCTCTAGACTCAGTAGTATGAGATGAATTAGATTAAGTTATAATGTAGAATCAGACAAGATATTAGAATGACCCATAAATAGAAGTTAAATATTTTTCCATAACACCATAGATAGCTATTAAGAAATTTTAGTGTATCGATACATCTTATATTACATTTCCATCATTCTATTGGATATCTTTGAACATCATATATCTATTTGCATACAATCTTCTTCTTATATATATTCTATTGTATGTACTACTTACATAAATTCTCTTACTTCTATATGTTCCTTCTCTATTCTTTTATATTCTATTTTACTCTATACTTATATATTCCTAATGGGAGGTGTACCTTACAAAGTGTGTCCCTTCCTAGAGGTGACTCTTAGGTGAGGAGATCCACAACCCTCTTTTGGTGGTTTGTTGTAGGTTTTCTTGATCTATATATGTTCTCTATTGTTTTCCCTACTAACAACACGTATGGCTTCCTATGATTTAGTGCAACAAGACAAACATCATTCAAGTAGTTTATTGCAAATTTTCTTGATTTGTATTTGTGCTCTATTGTTTTCCCTACTAACAACACTATGGCTTCCTATGATTTAGTGCAAGAAGACATACATCATTCAAGATACAACTACATTGCAAGTTTGTTTTATGAGTCTTATCATGTTGTCTAGGAGGAAATTATTCAAGATGGTCATCTCCTCTTTGATGTTAGCTCTTATAGAGTTGCTTCTTTTTCTAAAGATGTTATAAAACAATCTTTAGATCCTATTAACCCTTCTCTACATTGCCATTTTTTATAGTTTAGCATTAGTATGGATACTTTTAAGCAACATTTGGAAGAGGCATCTTTGTCTTTGGATCCTGTTGTATTTTTTATCACTATTGGATTTTAGATTTTTATCTTCATCAATGTGGCCCTAGGCACTTGATTTAATTGGGGAAGTATTTGACATCAAATAGAGACACTTGAGAAGAGTTTCAAGACAACAAATATCTTGATCTTTCTTTTGTCATGTTCCTTTTAGGAATAGAAAGGAAATTTGCATATATTCTTGGTGTTTTTTTTCCTAATGGAGGAATGATAGTTGACAAGATTGGATCATCTTCATCATTCATTTAAGATATCTGTCATCATTGTAGGAGACTCTACTTTGGGGGGTAGGGTGTTGGATGTTCTCTCTTCTTTTCTCTTACGAGGGCATCCATGGTAGCAAAAAAAAATTTGTGGTCTATACCATAGAGAAAGCAAAGTATGCCCAATATGAAACTAGATAGCTCACTTTCTTATATATCCCTTAATGAGACTTGTTAAATATTTTATTCATGGAAATGTGGAACCATAATGGATGGTTCTATTCCTACTACCAATTTTTCCTCCTGACTTGAGACCTATGTTTCATTTCAATGAAGGTGGATTGATTTGGATTGTGATGAACTTTATCAATTGCGTATTCATCAAAATAATTCTCTTTTATGATTCATAAAAAACAAAAATATCTCTTAGGAAAAAGGTGTCTCAACCTTCCAATAATGAAAGGTTATTGGTGCATTCTAAATGTTGGATGGACACTTCTATTTTTTTTCCTGTTGGTGCATTTTGTATGTTGCGAAAGTACATCTAGATTTCTCAATAGCTAATAAAGCCACATTTTATGTATAAATTATCATTGTAAATCTTGAACATTTTTCATTAAGTCGTGTATCTAAGAGTGGATATTTTGTGTGTTATGTTTGCCATAGAAGACAACCCTATTTTATGTGGGCACTATATTACAATTGAGTATTATTTTTTATAGTGAGAGTCTCATAGTCGTTGAATTCCCTCTAGATCTTTGTTGGTGATACTCTGGTGAGAAGCTTCCTCTATAAGTATATTGTAATCTATTGTTGATTTTTGAATAATATAGTGGGTGACTTATTGAGTGAATGGTTTTCCTCCTAAAAAGGTTTTCTCAATGTAGATCATTGTGTTGTGGTATGCACGCTATTTATGCTTATTTATGTTAAGTTTTCGTAAATACTGTAAAGATTTGAAAAGTTTTGTGTAACCCTCTCAAGGTTATTGTAGGAAGTTTTTCCACTACCTTAATTTCTTTTCAAGTGGTATCAAATCCTAATCACCTTTGGTTTTAGTTGTGGGTTGTTGGGTTTTTTGAACTAATTCAAATTTGAGGGGGAGCTAATGCAAAAAATATTGTGTGATCTTGTTGTAGAAATTTTCAGATGACAAATTCATCAGGGAGAATAGAGGTGGAGAAATTTTTGGAAATAATTTTGAGATGGAAGTTGAAGATGATATGTTAATAGATCGAGATATGTGAGAGGCTATCAATAATAATGTTTTTAGACCTATAGATCCTACTACGACTGCTCACTATGATGTTATGGATCGTAAAGCCAAGGATCTAATGAGATTGTGTTTGACACTTTATTTTAATCAATATCCATGACAAGTCCTCTGCAAAGAAGCTATGGAAGAAACTTGGTGAGATGTATCAAGTCAATTTTTTAATAAATAATATTATATTGAGGAAGAAATTGTATTCATTGAGAATGGAAGAGGGTGGATGAACTGTACAGACCATCTAGAAGCATTCAATATGTTGGTGGCTCAGTTGGTTTTTGTTGTTATCAAGATGGATTAGGAGGAGAAATGTCAAATCTTTCTTTGTTATTTACCTAATTCATGGGATTCTCTTGTTATGGCTATCGGTAGTACTTTTGTTGTTTTGAAGACTAAAGATGTGATGGGTTCTCTACTTTATAAAGAGATGAGAAGGAAGGTACCCGTTAGTGCTAAGGAGGCCCTAACTATTCATGGAAGACCTAAGGAAAAAGGCAAGAATGAGAAGCGTGATAAATCCAAGTCAAAGGGGAGATCCAAATCTGCTTGAAGGTCCAAAGTCATTTGTCAAATTTGTGGTAAATCTAGACACTTCTATAAGTATTGCAAAGAAGAAAAGAAGAATAAAAAGAATAAAAAGAGAAAATTTGATTCTAATTCTGAATTCGAGAAGCAAGATGGTGGTGAGTTCATTGTGGCTTTGGCCACGCATGCAGGTAACGGTGCATAGTTAATTGACTTAGGTGTATCTTTTGATATGACTTCTAATCGAGATTGGTTTTCAAAATATAAAAAAATAGATAGAGGTAAGGTGTACTTAGGTGATGATTCTCATTTAGATATTGTTGATCATGGTAAAGTTAGAATCGAGTATCCTGATGGCAAAATAAAAAGGATTTATGGTGTGTTGCATATCCTTGGATTTGTGAGAAAACTAATAGATGCAAGTGTGCAGGTAGTCTTTTCTAATGCATGATGCAAAATGGTGAGAGGTGTTATGGTAATTGTTAGATGTGTCATATTTGGCACATTGTATAAGTTGGATGCATACATTGTTGAGTGTAATACTACTTCTATGAGAATAAAATCTATAGATACTTTGTTGGAAGAGGTGAGGGTTTCACCTTCAATAAATGGTAATGGCTTTTGGGTACCCAAGGGTGCTCTTTCTTTTGAAACAAAGTTACTTGCAGAGAATACTATGTTACGACATCGAATACTTGGCCATATTAGAGAAAAGAGTCTAACGACCTTGAAAAATAATTTAAGCCTTGTTAAAGGTTTAAATGATTGTAATTTTAATTTTGATTTCTATGCGTATGACATTTATGAAAAATAAGACCACGCTTAGTTTTACTTGAGTTCTCATAAATCTTGTGGTGTTTTGGATCTTATTCATTTGGATGTGTTTGGTCGTGTAGATGTTCCTTCCTTTGAAAAACTCACATATTGTGTTTCATTCATTGATGATTATAGTAGAATGACATGGGTATACTTTCTAAAGAGTAAATCTAAAGTTTTCGGTTGATTAAAAGAATTTAAAGCAATGGTTGAGTTGAAGATTGGAAAGAAAGAAAAAATTGACTGATAATGGCAGTGAATTTTTCTCTAATAATTTTGATAGATAATGTAGATTGTGGTATTAATAGACAAAAAACAACTTTGTATTTTCCACAGCAGAATGGAGTTGCAAAAAGAATGTGTTGGACATTGATGGAGAAGGATGGGAGTATTTTAAGTGGTGTTGATTTAGAACAAGTTTTGGGTTGAATTTGTTGCCATTGCTTGCTACCTAATTAACAGGTTTAGTACGTTAATTCTTGTTGATAAAATGCCTAAGGAGGTGTGGTCGGGTCATAAGCCTCCATTAAGACATCTTGGAATTTTTAAATGTGAGGCATGCCCACATGTGCCAAAGAAAAACTAAACAAAGTTGGAAAATAAGGTTGTGAAATGTATCTTCATCGGATACACTTATGGTGTGAAAGGATACATGACCCTATTGCATAGAAGGTAATATATAATAGAAATGTTATGTTTAGATAAACTAAGCCTCCTATTACATTGCAGCCAGAACAAACAAAACAAGAAGATGTGATTTAATTTCCTTCTACGCCTAAAAAATTGAATCGAGACCCCTAAATAGACAAGAAGTTGAGGAGAGTTTTTCTAGCTCTGAATCTTTAGAAGAGGAGGATGAACTTGCAACTTAGCTTGTTTGAAGGTCTACAAGACATAGATAACCACCTGAAAGGTATTTAGTTGATGATTGGAGATGAATTTTTGCTTTGAATACTAATGTGGATGAATCTAAATTTGTAGAAGAGGCATTAGGTATGAAATGATACAAAATCATAAAAAAATGTTGTAGATGAAGAAATGGTAATTTTGGAAAAAGAATGATAAATGGGATCTTGTACTATTGACTAAAGAATAAAAAATTGTTGGTTGCAAATGGGTTTTTAGGAAAAACATTGGTTCAATTTGATGTATTGATAAGTATAAAGCAAGGTTTGTTGCAAAAGGCTGCTCTCAGGTTGAGGATATTGATTATGGTGAGATATTTTCTCCTGTTGCAAAAATGACATCCATTAAATTTTTGCTTTCTATTGTTTCTACTTGTGATTTAGAGGTTGAGAAAATGAACTTGAAAGTTACTCTCCTTCATGGTGATTTTGAGGAGGATATTTATATGACACAACCAAAGCATTACATGGTAAAAGGTTAAAGTAATTTGGTTTATAAATTGAAGAAATTTGTGCATGGCGTCAAGCAAATTCCTAGGATGTAGTACCAAAAATTCGAGTGTTCTAAATTAGATCGTTGTGTTTATTATAAATTTGATGGTGATTATAACCTACACATTGCATTATATGTTGATGATATGTTATTCATTCGTAAAGAGAAATGTGTGATTTCAAAACTAAAGTCTCAGCTTGTTGCTAAATTTGAAATGAAAGATCTTGGTGTAGTTGAACACATTCTTAGGATGGAAATTAGAAAAGATAGAGTGAATAGAAACCTATGGCTAGGCCAAAGTATTTATGGGAATTCAATTTTACAGAGGTTTAACATGTAAGATTGTAGACCATTATGTGTTCCCTTTATCATTGAAATGAAGTTATGTGTTTCAGATTGTCCTACATCCCCATTAGAGATAGAAGATATGAGCAGGGTGTCTTACCAAAGTGTAGTTGGAAGTTTGATGTATGCTATGGTCTGCACTAGACCATGCATTGCTCAAGCAATGCCATCCCTCATGGGAACTCTAAATGGTTGTGTACTACTATATTGGGGTATTTGTGACTAATAAAATTTTCAAGTTGGAAAATTGTTAATAACTATGTTGGTCAATGAGGCATGGGAAAATCTATTATAGTGGTAATAGGCGTAGAAGCTCATTTAACGTCATTTTATCTTTCTTGTTTAACACACTAATAGGACATGCTATATAATTTTGGAACAATATTTGGGTATTAGGGCAAATGCTTTTATATAATTACAAGATATCTATTAGTCCCTTGAGTATAAGAACCTGAATACTAAAGTTATTATATGAATTTGAAACGAAACTACTTTCCAATGGGTTTGTGTGAACAAAGGTAATTTTGTGTTGAGAAATAAGCCTAGCCCCTAATTCAATATGATGAAACCTTGGGAACTTGTGCATAGGTGTCCTTTAAGAGACTTGACGAGGAGAACTACGAGTGACTTTGATCTTGTTTAGAAGTGGGTACATAGGCAATCTTTGGGCAAGGATAATATTAACATTTGCTTTGACACCGATTCATTTGGGTGTGGTTATATCGATCGGTTAACATTTGCCTTGACACCGATTCATTATCGGGTGTGTTTATCGATTTGTTATCATTTAGTAATGGCACCGATTAAGTTATCATAAACACCGAATGAATTAGTAGACAGTCACGACCAAGTGACATCTTGGTCGGACATGTCTAAAAGACATGTCCGATCAAGGTGCCACTTGATCGTGATTGCTTTACTATATATACAGCATTCAAAAGAAAAGGAATGACATTGAAATCGATACATGTTCATCCTTCAAACCTGCAGAAAAGAAAGACGATAATATGATTGTCATAACAATAATACCAAAATCAGAAATACACTATCTAGCATATAACTTGTTTATTAAATTGGAAATTGCAACACTTTTACATGGTATCAAAGCCAAGTTGATCAAACTTGAGGCTATTCAATTTTGTGAAAAATTTAAGAACAAGGTTATATACTACATCACATTTCTCCAATGGCCAGCGCTATTAGATTCGAAGACAGACTCGGAGGTGGCGATGATTTTTCAGCTTGGAAGTTCAGAATCCAGATGATCTTAAGAGAGAACAAAGTAGATTCATTTGTTCAAACTAAAAATGATCAACCTAAAAATGAACCTAACAAAACCGCATGGATTGAAGGAAATGAAAAATCCATCAAAATAATAGTTGATGGGGTGAGAAACAACATAATGCCAATCATAAGAAAACATCAGACGGCCTATAAAATGTTCAAAGCACTTGAAAGCACATTTGAGATATCGAATGCAAGTCGAACTCTGGCATTAAAACGAGAAATAAATCATATCACCATGAATAAGGGAGAGACAATCAACGCCTACTTTATGCGGATATCAACTCTAAGAGATGAACTAGCAACTCTGGATTACGAGATCAAAAGCAAAAAGTTAACACTCATTTCTCTAGATGGGTTGCCTAGTGGATGGAGTACATTCGTCCAAGGCATCAGTGCAAGGTCCAAATATCCTAAGTTTGAAAGATTAAGGGACGATTGTCTCCAAGAAGAATCAAGATTGAACAAGATGGGAGTAAAACAAAAGAACATAGATGAAGACCTTCAAGTCCTAAATACCAACACAAATAAGACAACCAAGAAGAAGCAGTTTAGGAAAAGGAAGAGTCATCAAGGCAAGAACACTCCAAAGAGAGACCTATCACATATTGAATGCTATAGGTGTGATAAGTTCGGGCACTTTGTTGCAAAATGTCCTGAGAGAGCCAAACAAGCCACATTTGCCAGAGCAAGAAAATCTAAAAGAGAAGATAACTCCCAAAACAATGTCCTCTACTTAGCACTTACAAGCCATGCATCAAATAAGTCTAACTCCTGGGTGATCAACAGTGGTTCATCCAGACACATTACAGGGTTTAGAGAAGTGCTAGACTCCATGACAGACGATAATGAAGAGGAAGTAACCATCGGAGATGATTCCTCACATCCAGTTAGAGGAATTGGTTCCTGCACCATCCAACTGAAGACAGGTATATCATTGCAACTCGAAGGAGTACTGTATGTCCTCGGCATCAAGAGAAATCTAGTCTCCATATCAGCCCTAGAAGATAACGGATACAAAGCAACCTTCATGGAGAACAAGGTGTTGGCTTTGCCGAGAAATTCTTCCATCAAGAAAGCTAAAGGCATTGGTCAAAGACGAGGCTATTTGTATGAGTTGTGCACGGAGCCCAACCTAGCCCTGATTCACGAAGCAACAAATGCAAATGAGGTCTGGCATAGAAGACCAGGCCACCTGAATTATAGAGCTTTGTCATCTATGGGAAACCTTGTCACAGATTTACCTAAGTTGCAGCAATATCATTCAGAGGCATGCAAGGGATGTGCCCTAGGTAAAAATATCAAGGGTGCCTTCCATAGTAGTACTAGGAAAACAAGCAAAGTATTGGAGTTAGTTCATTCTGATGTATGTGGACCCATGTCCGCTCCCTCTCTAGGAGGATGTTTGTATTATGTAATTTTTTTTGATGACTACTCTAAGAAAAATTGGATCTACTTTCTGAAGTCTAAAGGATCAGAAGAGATCCTTAGTAGGTTTAAAGAGTTTAAATCACTGACAGAGAACTACACAGGTAACAAAATCAAAACCCTAAGGACTGATAATGGGGGGGAATACACCTCAGAATTATTTAGAGATTTTTGTAAAAACTCAGGGATTAAGAGGGAGTTAACAATACCTTATAATCCTCAACAAAATGGTGTAGTTGGTAGGAAAAATAGGACAATTATAGAAGCTGCCAAAGCCATGATTCTTGATCAGAATCTAAATATAAATCTTTGGGCAGAAGCAACTAACACTGTTGTATATATACAAAACAGATGTCCTCACTCTTATCTTGAAGATAAAACTCCTGAGGAAGTATTTACCAAACTAAAACCAGATATTAGCCACCTTAGGATATTTGGGTGTCTTGTCTATATACATATACCTAAAGAGAAAAGACTAAAACTAGAACCCTCTGGAAAAAGGGGAATACTTGTAGGATATAGTGAAACATCCAAGGCCTATAGAATATATATACATGGTCAGAAAAATATTGAACTTAGTAGGGATGTAATATTCGAAGAAGACTTAGCCTTCAAAAGAGCCCTAAGTACAATAGAGCCTGAAATTTATATCCCCACTCCTAACATAGAAGAAGACCCCACTCCTGAGCTTCAGAGGGAGAATCTTGAGGAAACCATAAGTGAAACTTCAAACCCACCTAAAGAGAACCTCAAGAAAAGACCTCTATGGGCCACCAAGACTGTAGCAGAAGCTCAGAAGTTTGCTGCTCCTTCAGGAACCTTTAGGGAAAGCAAAAGACCTAATAAATTCACTAGCTATGTTGCTCTTATGAATAATCTTTCTAAAACTGAACCAAACAATGTATCAGATGCACTTAAATATCAAGTATGGACGGATGCCTTGTCTAAAGAGTATCAATCCATTATGAAAAATGATGTTTGGGAGATTGTTCCTAGGCCAACCAAGAAATCTGTGGTTTCATCTAAATGGTTATTCAAAATCAAACATGCTACAAACGGCAGTATTCAGAAACACAAGGCCAGATTTGTAGCCAGAGGCTTCTCACAAAGGGAGGGAATAGACTATGAAGAAACCTTTGCACCTGTTGCCAGGTATACATCAGTGAGAGTTGTATTAGCCATTGCAGCAGCAAAAGGATGGAAGGTACACCAAATGGATGTTAAGACAGCATTTCTAAATGGTGAGATCTCAGAAGAAGTCTACCTAGAGCAACCTGAAGGATTTGAAAATTATGATGCAGAGTCTAATGTGTGTAGACTCAAGAAATCTCTCTATGGGCTTAAACAGGCCCCCAAGGCCTGGTATGAAAGAATTGACACCTATCTCTCAGGACTAGGCTTCTATAAAAATGATGCAAATCCTAATCTCTACTACAAAAGAAATAAAGGTGATATGTTAATGTTGATTTTATATGTTGATGACTTATTAATCATAGGAAATGATTATCTTATAGATCAATGCAAGAATGATCTATCCAAAGAATTTGATATGAAGGACTTAGGACTCCTTCATTACTTCCTAGGATTGGAAGTATGGCAGAATTCTAACAATATTATACTAAACCAAGGAAAGTATACCTTGGACATTTCGAAGAGATTCGGAATGCATAACTGCAGACCTATGACATCTCCCATGGAAACAAATTTACATAAACTTAGGGAAGCAACAGTAGAGTCACAATCCACTGATCCTACACTCTACAGACAGATGATTGGGTCCCTGATGTATCTGGTGAATACAAGGCCAGATATCTGTTATGTTGTCAATGCCTTAAGTCAGTTTATGTGTGAGCCTAAGGAAATTCACTTGATTGTAGTGAAACACGTTATGAGATACTTACAAGGTACTCTAAACCTTGGTCTCAAATGTGAGAAAGTCAATCTAGACCTACATGGATTTACAGACTCAGATTGGGCTGGGAGTGTGACTGGCAGGAAAAGCACTTCAGGGTGTTGCTTCAGTTTAGGATCAGCCATGATATCTTGGATCAGCAGAAAACAGTCTTCTGTAGCTCAGAGTTCTACCGAGGCCGAGTACATTGCAACTTCCATGGCTTCTCGAGAAGCAGTATGGCTTAGGAAGTTGCTTGTGGGACTATTTGGTGAACCTATGAAACCCGCTGTCATCCATTGTGACAACCAGAGCTGCATAAAGCTTTCTATAAATCCAATATTTCATGACAGATCCAAGCATATTGAGATTCCATACCATTATGTGCGAGACATGGTAGACAAAAATGTGATCAAATTGGAATATGTTTGCACAGAAGATCAGACTGCAGATATTCTGACCAAACCACTTTCCAGAGTGAAGGTTGATCACTTTAGAAAAGGTTTAGGTATGATAGAAAGGTAATCTGCTTTGTAAATAAGATGTTTAATGTGTAAACTTCTTTTGTCATGTTGGGACATTCTGGGTTTCACCCCCTATGTTCATATCTAAGAGGTGACAATCTCTCAAATTATGAACACTTGTATGTAGACATCATAAGGTGACGATCTTATGATTCTCTAAACCAGTTATCATGATTGGATTTCTGGTATGTCATGGATGTGCCATGATGGTGTTGTGATAAAATATTTGTATAAAATGTTTGTGCACATATCACAACCTGGATAAGATGAGAATCTAACCATCATCATATGTTTATCCTTAGTATTGCATGTTTAGGCAATACTAATATCACGTGTTTAGGTGATATCTTGTCATAATGAAATGATAAATCTTCTATATCACATGATTAGGTGATACTCTATGTCACATGCTTAGAGTGATGTTTTATATTTGTATATTATGTTCTGATGATACTTCATTTCATATGTATAGATGATATATATTCTTAGAGACTGACATTATGGAAAAAGAAATGTGATGCAGGTTACTTTATCTATCTTCCAAAGCTAAGAGGGAGTGTTAATGCATTAGTAGCTTATGCAAGATACGTCTCTCCTAACCTATCAATCTCTCTTGTTCTATTTTGATTATGCTTTCCGAACTGAATATGTTTATCTGATTATAATATTAACATTTGCTTTGACACCGATTCATTCGGGTGTGGTTATATCGATCGGTTAACATTTGCCTTGACACCGATTCATTATTGGGTGTGTTTATCGATCTGTTATCATTTAGTAATGGCACTGATTAAGTTATCATAAACACCAAATGAATTAGTAGACAGTCACAACCAAGTGACATCTTGGTTGGACATGTCTAAAAGACATGTCCGATCAAGGTGCCACTTGATCGTGATTGCTTTACTATATATACAACATTAAAAAGAAAAGGAATGACATTGAAATCAATACATGTTCATCCTTCAGACCTGCAGAAAAGAAAGACGATAATATTATTGTCATAACAATAATACCAAAATCAGAAATACACTATCTAGCATATAACTTGTTTATTAAATTGGAAATTGCAACACTTTTACAAAACAAACTGGATAACTTGTATTTAATACCTAATATTTCTTTTGAATACAAGTTTAATGAAGTTCGATCAACATCATGCTAATTCAAGGTTTGAATAGTGAGTGAAACAGCTTCTTCTGCAACGGCACTCAAAACATCTTTTGTTGCCTCCCGCCAAGGGATTTCAAAACAACTTCTTTTGCATCACTGGTTGGGGTTGCACGATTTGGCTATCTTCCAGTGTCGTTGGGGGATGGTGTTGTGTATTTTGATGTGTTGTTGGGAGCTCCTGCAACTGCGGCCTGCACAATGGCTCTCCCACCTAGTGTTCCAAACGACATTATCGCATGCACTATCCCACTCAATGGTCTAGCCAAGGTTGTTGTGGATGTTGCGGCCCCTCTCCTAGGCCATTTTCTACTATTGATGGGTGGGCCTTGGCTCATGTCGCCAAATCTTCCACTTCTCTTCCTCCCAAGGGTAAATCTCATCCTTTTCCTTGTGCCAAGACCTCCATTGTTGTGATTTGTAGCCAAGATGTGGTAGAAAATGTTGCTTTCTACCAACCTTGTGGGTTGGTGTGCAAATTTGTTGGGTTCTGGCCTTCCCTCCCGGATGTACATAAGTGAGAACTGAGTGATTCTTGGAAGCCTTTGGTTGTTGGTACCATCGATCTTTTCCACTATGTTGAGGGTTTTTTTATTGCTTCCTTTGCTTCTTCTAGAGATTGTGACTTGGTGTTGAGCAAGTTGTGAGCTTGGGGAGTTAACTCTCTCACCGTCAAACAATGGACAACTTCTTTTAACCCTCTAACTGAACTACTCAATGTGTGCTTGGTGTGGGTTTGTCTTCCCAATCTTCCTCTTTATTTTTGTGAGTATTATTGTTATGAGGCTATTGGCAACTCTATCAGCCACTTCTTAAAGATTTGATGATACCACGTCCTTCATGGGTCTTTCTACTTTTTCTCGCATTTTAATCGACATTGGCATCTCTATGCCTCTCTAAGGATGTGGTTCTTATGGTTGGAGATAGGCCATGAAATCAATCATTGGATTATGAGGGCCTCCCCTTTCATTGTCGTAGATGCTTCTCTACTGGTCATTTAGCTACAAATTGTTCTCTCTCACGCCATAAAGGTGTTGCTACTTGGTGGAAGGATGCTAATGGTGATCATTTGACTATTGAGGCTTTCATTTCTGGTGACTCTTTAGAGGTTGATGATGACTCCTAGGATGAGATTGTGCATCTTATTGTTCTTGTGGCCTCCCCCTGGATCCTACTCCCCCTCTTGCTACTAGTGCGGCATCCTCTATCCCTGAGGCTTTTACTCCCGATGTTCCTATTCTACATCAACTTATTGATCAACAGTTTGCTCTAGGTGTTGATAAACCTTGTAAGGGGATTTCCCCCCTTGATCCCACTTCTAATAATGTTTTTAACAGTAGTATTGTCTGGATAGTTGTTTGTCGAAGGTGGAAGGGTAATTCCCCCCCCAAAAAAAAACTCTTCCTCGATTTGTGGGTGAACTTTCTTCCCACTCTTGAGTTGGGTTCCTAGTTGTTCTGCTAGTGTGTTGTTAAAGGTTTGGTTGGCCTTTGTTTTGCTAAAAATGGTCTTGTGACTTATTATTAATGACATGTTCTTTTATAGCTACCTACAGGTGGTTTGTATACAAGGTTATCACCCTTGTTTTGTTGCTTTAGTTATCAAAAACAAGTGGAAAGAAGTGAATGGGTTGTCTACCTTATAATCGGCATATGTGTATTTGTTGATTAGGGGCCATCTTGTGTTGGGTTCAAGTGATTTTTATGTGTTTGTGAAATTTAACCCCAAACCTATAGGAATCTATGTACATAGGCTCTTAAGTCAATTGATTATGATATACTTATCTATGTCCACTTGACCAATATTGTGAATCATGTTATGTATGACCCCCACAAGTGTGAACCACTGGGATATCTAAGCAATGACAAACAATAATTAGACCATGTCAATGATCAATATATGGGCTACTACAACGGATTATCTAGCATTCACCTAGTTCAAAAATGTGAAGTTGTCAAGGGATACCCTAGATATAATATGATAATGTGTGCATGGGTAGTTACCCTGTCGTGCAAGTAACGACAATTGAAGCTAATCTTTGTATTATGTGGGTTAGCATGCAATGACCTATAGTGCAAGGATGATTGATGTCAAGTGCTACCTGAGCTTGTGAAGAAGATAGCTAATAATATCACTAAGATGACCAATTGGTATGTGTCAGAAGCTACTTCTTGGGTGGATAGACTTGTTGCCCATGGCCTATAGGCGATTGAAGTTGGAATCCACTGAACTTGGTTAGTTTACTACTTCAGGAAATATTTGGGATGGAAGACTGACCCATAGATTAGCATGGGATACATTAAATCCTCCTCCTAGTTGATAGATGGTATACTTGATCTTGTTGGGTTGAGGATAGACCCTAGATGTAGTATAGGATACACCAAATCTTCCTCCCAACTACTCAATGGCGTAGAAGACTAGGAAAAATAATGGAACTCATGGTATAGTATCTAAGATGCACAATTAGCATGTTTATGGTATCCATTGTGGATGAGCTAGTCACTATGTATTTATGGTGTATGTTAAAGCTAGTCATTGTGTATATATGATGTATGTTGGAGCTAGTCACTATGTATTTATGAGGTCTACTAGATCTAGTCACTATATATATGAGATGTATGGTAGATCTATTCACTATGCATATGTGATGTATGTTATTAGCTAGTCACTATGTACATGTGATGCATTTTGGAGCTAGTCTTTGTGTATGTGTGATGTATGTTGGAGCTAGTCACTGTGCATATGTGATGTATGTTGGAATTAGTCATATTGTGTATATGTGATGTATATGAGTTAGTCACCATGTATATATGTGATGTGTGCTTGAGTCAACCATTGTGGATATCTGAGAATTGTAGAACAATATGATCCCTATGTATTTGTCTATGTGTGTACACTACTGATTGGTAACATCAGTTATAGAACCAACACTTGATGGCAAATAGTTATCATTATGTCATCGTTTAAAAGTGATATCGAAGATCTCATACAATAAGATAGAATAAACTCTCTCTAGTATTAAAATGTGAACTATGAAGCCTTTGATTTCCCATGAAGGGGACACATAGGTAGGGTCATCAAGAATGAACCCTCAAATTTTAGGTATTGGTCTAGGGATGACCCTAACTGTAGGAACTTACCACTTTTGTGTCTAAGCATATATATGGTGACGTCAAGTTGACACCACCAAGGAAAATAAAGAAGTTATGAAGACAACACTTCTAAGCTATATGGAAATTATTTGGTCAATTGAAATCATTATAAAGTGAAAAAAATTGTAGTAACCAAGTGATAGATTTTAGAGGTTGCAATTTTAGGATTCCCATATTTCCAACTTCATATTACCTATCTATGCATTTCTTAATCTTTTATAGATTTTTTACTGATTATAAACTTGTTA
The DNA here is from genome assembly GCF_030272615.1 of Cryptomeria japonica. Classification (NCBI taxonomy): domain Eukaryota; kingdom Viridiplantae; phylum Streptophyta; class Pinopsida; order Cupressales; family Cupressaceae; genus Cryptomeria; species Cryptomeria japonica. The sequence goes on along the minus strand of NC_081414.1, from coordinate 229,014,051 downwards.
GAGATGATCATTGAGTGATCTTAATATGTCCTAGCTATGCTTTACCAAGTTGCTAGCTATTGGCACTCTGTTATCTCTAAACCCTATATCAACAAACATTAAAGCATCATAACCATATAATGCCATGAATGGAGACATTCTAATGGGCATATGGTGGGTGATATTATAGAAATATTCTCCAAATGTAACTGCTTAATCGAAGCTAATTGTTGATCTGAAACATAGTTCCTCAAGTAGCCTTCAACGCACTTATTCACTAATTTTGTCTATCCATCAATTTGTGGATGATAAAACGTACAAGGAATGAATTTTGTCCCAACAATATGAAATAATTCCTACCAAAAAGAATTATCTACTATCTCTATCACTAACAATGCTTTTAGACAACCTATGCAATCTAAACACCTCTCTAAAAAATAAATGAATCATTTGATGTGATTTGAGTTTTGAAGAATTTAAGATGGGGCAATAGCTAAAGAAAAACTATTGAAAAAACATGTTTTGTTTTATTTTTTTTACAAGTCATGTATTCTTAATGTGTTTGAGGACATCCTTGAAGGCTCTTCCATGAGAACCTTTCTCAATTTGTCTAGAAGTTTTATAGAATCTTGAGTATCCTGCTAGAAATACATCATGAATAGCCCTTAAAATCTTCTTCATTATGTATTCAAGACCTAGAAATAATTATTTATAAAGAAAGAGACCATCTATAGCTATAAATCCATCATTTCTAACATTTCCTCAAAGAGATCAATAACATATGCATTTTGAACATATTCTACCATAATAGAGACCTAATCGATAGAAATAGAAAAAATAGAGTATAGATTAAGTTTCCTAGAAGAGGATCAACAATTACATTATTTTTTCATTTGTTTTTTCCTTACATATATTTTATGACAAAACAATAAGCTTAGAGATTACACATATATGTTGTCTATCATTCAAAGACGCATTGGCCAAGGAAGAACTTCAAACTATTAGATCTATTTGTAATGTCCCTACTTTGAAATAGAATTTAATAATTAATAATAATAATAAAATTAAAATACAAAAGAATAAAATATAAAAATTAAATTAAAATATAAAACAATATAATGAAATTTAATTAAAATTTAATTAAGTTAATGAATGGTCAAACGACATAAAATGAAAATTTGTGACTCTCTCAAACATGAGATAGAAAAGGGAGAGGAGAACCTCATTTGAGGAGGGATAATGTAGGAATCATAAATGTAGATCTGATTTAAATAAGTGCAAATCTGATTGTGAAAGGTTGTGTCCCTTTCAAAAAGAAAAAATAATGAAGACTTGCACTCTTTCAAAGGGTGCTAATGGTGAAAGGGTGTGTCTCTTGCCAAAGGGCATACATGATGAAGAGGTGTGACCTCTTCCTCACATTGAGAGATATAAAGGAAAGAAATCAAAAGCATCCAAGGACAACACCATCAATAAGATCATATCAAAACTATTATTAAGTTACAAGCAATAACATCCTTGTTCTTGGTGGCATGCATTGGAAGGTATTTAATATGTATGCTTTATATATGAAGCCTGATAATGTTCTTATGTAGAATTTAATAGCAATATTTATATAGCTTGCAATATGTATAACAATCATGTACTTAATTTCATATGCATTTGTAGTACATGAAAGACTATTATATTAATAGATTATTCCTTAATCATTTGATATTGCCCTTCATGAGAGGAGGTTGGTTTTGTTAGCAAGAGATGAAGTAATACATCACAAGATACGAAGTCCTAAAACCTTGAGGGAGCCTACTTGTAGACACCATTCCAAGCACTCTATGACAAGTAATTCCCCATCCTTCTTTAGGGTTGATGATTAGGAAAGAAGGATTGGGGCTTAAGTATAGTAACTGTCAATTCTATTATCAATCCTAAGTGTTCCTTAATTTTAAAAATCTAGTTGATCATTGGGAATTGCCAGCTTCCCAATAGGGGACATTACACTATCTTCACCAAAAATATTTCACAAATCAAATACAGTCAAAACTTGGCCAAAGTATGCACAATAACTAGCATCTCTTTGTCATGGATAGAGAATCAATTTTCTAATTCTTTCAATTTATTGCTTTCAAATGTTATGGGACACCCTTCACATACTAAAACAACACAATTCCCTCTCGTAAGGCATCACATTCTATAAAAAAACGGATGTGAGAAAGTCAATATAACAAGGGATGTGAACTTATTACCTCCTTATGTTTATTAGATGCTTCCTTAGTTGTTTACGTTCATGCAAAAACTAATTTCTTTGTCATATCAATCAAGGGTGATGCTAGTTGTGAGAACCCCCTACCAAATCTCATATAATAGCTATAAGGACCAAAGAATCCCCTTCAGTGTGTCAACTTGGTAAGAAAAGGCCAATTCAAGATGACTTGGATCTTTTCATGATCCACCTAAACAATTTGAGCACTAATGACATGGCCCAAGTACAAGATCTCCATCAACCCAAACTTGCATTTTGATTATTTTGCATAGAGAACATGTAGCTCTAATATTCCAAGAAGTCCATCTAAATGCTTCAAACGATCTTCCCTCGTCTTGTGGTAAATCAAAGTGTCACTAAAGAAAACCAAAAGAAATTTTCTTAATTAATTATTGAAAACAATTCATGTATGGTTGGAAAGAAGCTACTGCATTTTAAACCAAAAGTCATGACTAAGAATTCAAGGTGCTCATAGAGACACCTGAGTGTTTTATGCATGTCCTCATCTCTTGCACAATTCTAATGGTGGCATGATCTCAAATAAATCTGAAAAATACGCGTCCATGTAATTTATCAATTAGCTCATCAATTGTAGGAATTAGATACTTGTTTTTTGTGGTCTTCTTGTTAAAATCTTTGTAATATATACACATCAACATTGTGCCATCTTTTTTCTTCATAAGGACCATGGATAAAGCAAAAGGGTTAAAAATTGGACCTAATGTGACTCATCTCCATGAGCTCTTTTATGGATTTTTCTATTTCTTTGTACATTTTTGTGACAATAAGGAGTGGTTATGACAAGTTTAGAGCTTGGTTCCAACTGTATAATATGTTAGAATTCCCTATCAAGTGATAGTATTGTGGTAGGTGATAACCATGGAAACAAATCACTAAATACAATACAATAAGGGGCTTATACACAATATTCTAAATATTGACATACTTAGTGGATTTCTTACCCATGGATAAATTTGTCAACAAAACCAAATTACTTATTGCACAAGCAACTTGTTCATTGTCGAAGGCCCTCTCCACTAAGTGCATATTTCCCCTCATATGTAAACTTAACCTCTCTAAATTGATGGTTTGTGAAAACTCACCATGGGAATGCAACCATTGCACACCCAAAATCGTGCTAATCTTTCCTAAACCCAAAACATAAAAAATCAATCACGTACCTTGTGGTCTATCATGGCTATGTTGAGTTGTCTAATTATTTTGGTGCATGGAATAGTGAATTCATTAGCAACAATAACATTGAATAATTCTAAATCATCAACTTCCAACCCTCTCTTAACCAAGCCTTCATCAATGAAATTGTAGGTTGCCCCACTATACATAAGTAATGTGATTCATGTTGAGATGGCATTCCTTGAATCCTTAAAGGATAAAATCAAGGTTCCGTTGAAAGAGTTGCAAGTGTCCCTCCATTGATGTCTTCATCCTCCATATTTTTAGGATCATGCTTGTCTTTGATTAGTTGTAGCTCAAGTTCTTCATGATATAAATCATCATCAACTATTACCTCAATTTGATGGACTTAGCCTTTGCCAAAGCATCAAAGACCAAACTCCTAGGAAGATATACACCCAAAAAAATAGAGTTCTTAAACATTTGTTTAAAAGAAGCTCATGATCTCTATGAGAAATCTTGTGGTTCCCCTAAATTCTCTCCTCTCCTAATATTCTACATCCATTTATTCTTCTTGGATTAGATCTTGTGCTTGATCAAGGATTTGTGTCAATTTTTATTATTCTCTCCTTTGATATCTAATCTTCATAAATCATTAATTATGTACCCTATAGAATGAAAATAATAAAGCTTTGATGATATTGTAACGATTGGTCGTCTTGGAACTTTGGTTGAACAATACAACTATCACTGCTAGAACTCCCGCCTAGGAAACCAAAAAAAATTGAAATGCCTTCAACACCTCAACAACCCTCGTTTAGTTGTTGTCGCTTCCTACAGGCCTGTGTCTGCTACAGAGTCATCTCTCTCTACCCCTGTCGTGGATGAATCGGCCCCCTCTTCCCCTCCCATGGTGGACACTAGCTTGAGGGGTCTTTCTACTACTGCAAGTGTTGACGTTGGGGTTTTGGTTGCTTCTGGTGTTTTTGGTGCCAGGAATCCCTGTCGTGGGTGATCTTGTTCCTCCCAAACCTCCTTCCTTTACTATTAGGTGAAGCTTTGCTCGTGTGGCCAGATCTACTGCTCATCCTCAAAAAGGCATTTGTCCTCTTCCTTGTGCCAAGACCTCCCATGTTGTGGTCTATGGTCGCTAGGTTGTGGAAAATGTTGATTTCTACCAACGTTGTGCTTTGGTTTGCAGATTTGTTTGGTTTTGGCCTTCTCTTCCAGATATTCATCATTGGGTGAGTGATTCCTGGAAGCCTTTAGTTGCTCATGGCATTGAGCTTTTTCCTTGTGTTAAAGGCTTTTTCATTTCTTCCTTTTCTTCTACTCATGATCGTGATTTGGTTCTAGGTAAGTTGTGGGCTTGGGGAGATCACTCTCTCTCTATTAAGTCATGTACAACGTCCTTCAACCCCCTTACTAAACCTCTCACCGTTCATCTAGTTTGAGTCTTCCTTCCTAATCTTCCCCTCCATTTTTGGGAGCCTTCTTGTTTCGAGGCTATCGATAACTCCATTGGCAACTTCTTGAAGGTTGATGATGCCACAACTTCCATGGGTCGTTCTACCTTTGCCCACCTATTTAATTGAAATTGACATATCTCTACCCCTCCCTAGGGATGTGGTTCTAATGGTTGGGGATAGGCCATGGACTCAATCGTTGGATTATGAAGGCCTCCCCTTTCACTGTTGGAGATGCTTATCAATGGGTCACTTAGCTTCGGGTTGTTCTCTCTCTTGTCACAGAGGTGCTGCTACTTGGTGGAAGGATGCTATTGAAGATCACTTGATAGTCAATTCTTTTGAGTCTGATTATGTTGGCCCCTCATAGGAGGATGATGTCTCCTCCCGAGATGAGGTGTCCCTTACTACTAATGAAGCCTCTGTTGACCCATCTGTTATTGTTGTTGTGGTCTCTTCTGCCCACGAGGCTCCTACATCAGTTGCTCCTGCTCCACAACTCTGCTCTACTCCTGGCAATTATGCTCTTGTTGTTGTTCTGCAACAACATTCTACTATTGTCATGCAACAACAACTTGGCAGTAACTCTGCGAGGTCCTCCCCACATAATTTTTCTTTGAATGTTCCTAATGACAGTGTTGTCTGGACGGTTGTTTTTCACAAGCGAAAGGGGAAGTCTTCCCCCCTTTCCCAAACCCCTCTTTGTCAGGTTTTGGGGGTTTCTCCCCTCTTGAGTTGGGTTTTAGGTTGTTGCAGGTTTGATAGGTTTGTTTGGCCTACCTGACCTTGTTTGTTTGGGGTTTGCACCCTTGCTTAGTTTGTCTCTCTTTTGCCGCCTATGGGTTGTTGTATGCTAATTGACAACCTATTGGCTATGTGAAGGGTCAACGCCCTTGTTAACGCTGCTTTAATAATAAAAAATAATTGATCGCTAACAAATTCATATAAAACACTCAAATCTAAAATATCCACAACATTTGTTAAGTAAAAATGCTTGAATCAAAATTTCCACAACACAATATATTTGCACATGTAATTACTAGTCGAAACTAAATATTTCATTCAAGTACATTTTTGTTGCAAATGATTACAAAGTCTGCTTCTACAACATTTTAAAATACATTACTATTAATACCCAAATGTTGAAATCTTCTTAATTACAAAAATTCTTCAACATGAAGTGCAGATGCAACCTGCATATGAAATTGTCCTTACGAATCTAGCAATATTTTGTTTTCCAAACTATATAAAACCAATAGGGCTTCATCTACTCATCTCTAGAACCTAAGGGTTTTTGTCCTTAGAGCCAATAGTTGAATGCAAATTCTTGAACTAGAGTTGTGGTTTGATAAAAATGCTCAAAGATTATTCAAACTAATGAAGTTGCCCGCATATAAAGGTTAATGGCATAGTGTGGGCCATACATGCTAGAGTCATTTATAAGTCTCCTATCATTTTACATTCAACTTTGGGCCCATTAATGGTGTCCCCATTCAACCATGGTGATCGGTGAAATCCTTTGTTTGAACAGTGGGGATTTAGAAAGAGGCATGTCAAAGGTGGAGGCCCCAATAAATGCATGCCAGAAGGATTCAAAAGTAAGTAGGATTGGGAATCAAGAGCTGGGATTTTCCTCTAAAGCATTTGGTATATCATCAATAAGTTCTTGAAATGTTCGAGGTCAAGAGTACATGTAATGGAATGCAAGGATGTTGATGTACAAGGTTGTGCAAAGGCTCAAGGGTCTAGCTAGGAAAACTAAGAGGATAATGACAATCATGCTTCGAAGATACATGATGTAGAAGGGAGTGAGGATCAAACTTTGGACTGGGCCAATGCTAAAGGGAGTGGGGATAAGGAGTTGGCAATACCCTATGCGAGAAGGAAGCAAGGATCAAAGTTTTGACATATCTTTGACTTACAAGGAACTAAAGGGTGGCATTACAATATGAGAAAGACCCAAATCCTGCTAAAGCAAGAAGGTGACTTAAACACCCTCATACTTAAGGAGTATTTTATCCAAAGGATAAGTAGTCATCCCCTATGGCCCAAAAGAAAAAAAATTCACATATTTTTAAAGAAAACATAAATCATAAAAAGGGATGGGTGATTCAAAACTCAAACACCCTCATTCTTAGGATTAAGGACATTACATCCCAAGGATGGCTAGCCAAATCTACATAATTTGAGATAAGTTCACTATATAATTTTCATTTTCATAATTTATTTTGTAATTTTTTTGGTTTTTGTCAACGTTTTAAACACTTAGGGAAGGTTCTTCATTTGTTTGTGTTTTTTTGTTTACACTTGCAACTATCATTTGAATTTTCAACCAAAAAAATAATGAGTAATAGCAAAAAAAATGAGGGTAGAGAAATTTGAATTCAAGAAAAAGTTGATAGTGGTAGAAGTAATTTGGAGGTTCTTCTACAACTAGAGTGTTGTTGGAACATTTAATTCAAATACCCATCAAACTTTATGCAAAGGGCCACTTAATCCAAAAAAATCCCTACTACTATTTGCAACAATAATACAGAAAAGCAAAGATGACTTATTTGTTCATGCTCTTGATTCTCCATCGGATGACTTCTCTCAAGATGATTTTGTGTCCTTAGCTTCTAGTGCAGCTTTGATGTGCTCACGGGCCATATTGGGGAACTTTTTACTATGAGTTCACAACCCAACTTGCCCTTACCTTCAATTCAACTCCAAACCTCACATGTGGTGGAAAGTCACCTTTCACCTTGTCATTTCTTCCTCACTTTGTGCACTGGCAAGCTCTACATAGACGATTCTCCTCCTACTTCCCCTTGTTATGACAATTCAAAAGATAATGTCTCCTAGACTATTGTAAGAAGGAAGAGAGGCCTTCCTAATTCATTTTCCCAAACTAATGCTTGAGTATTGGGTGAAAGGCCAACTCATTCGAGGCCTAGGATTGTTTAGGTGAAACCCAAGGGTCCCAACTCTCTCCAACATCTATAATCATGTAGCTTTGTTGATGTTGTTTCTCTCTCTTAGTTGTGTTGTTTGTCTATTATGTATGCCTTGTTTGGGCTCATTTCACCTAGCCTTTTGGCAACCTTTATAAAGAAAGGGTCGGAACCCTTATTTGTCACTTAATTTTATCAAAAGCAATAGACAAAGACAAAAAACCAAGGGGACAAGAGTGTGGCTATGACATTTGTTCAACAAGGACTATACGAGTAGCTATACAAGGTTTTATTCTTCATCTTTTGTACATAAGTTGGCAAGGGGTAAAAAGGTGTGAAGAAATAACCCTAGCTAAAAAGGGTAAGGTTGCTAGGTTGCAAATAGATGGAGAAAATGCATCCTCCTTGCTAAAGAGTATTCCAAGGTGAGTATAGTGATGGAGGAGATGAGACAAGTTTGGATAAGGAATGGTTGCTCCATCATCTTGGACGGGTGGACCAATAGTAGAGATCAACCACTTGCTAATGTCATTGTCATATGTTCAACTCACTCTTATTTCCAAAGAGCTATTAATTGTTAAAAAAAAAATGATTCAAACATCCAATTTTAGACTTTGAGAGATGTCATTGTACAAGTAACTAATTTAGGCCATGAATGTAAGTTGGTTTGATAGTAAAGTGCTTTCAAGAACATTTTCTAGAACCCATGTTCATGCATTAAAAGACATTCAGACGATAGATCCAAGGAAGCTTATCATAGAAAAAACTAGTAACATCTAGATAATTATTTGCGATCACACTTCAGTTGTTATATTTAGGACATTTTTAAGTAAGGAATTCATCAAGCCTGTGGATTGTAGATATGCCTGCTACTTTATTTTGTTGGAGAGAATACCTGAGGTGTAGAGGCCTCTACAATTAATCACAGTTAATTCAATATTGGGTAGATGGCCAAAGGCAAGCAAAGTTGAAAGAAAAAGTGTGAACAAAAATCTTCAATGATAAATAGTGGTTTACAATGAGGTTAAAAATTGTTGATTTTATCATGAAATTTCAGACTTTATTGTTTCTAAGTTTATAATTTGTAAATTATTTGCATCCTTCACAGATTTGTTTGCTCATTTATCTCACTCGTAAGGTTTATAAGATATGTCAACTGATACAAACTCTCATAGTCTTGGAGAGATTTTTGTGTCATTTACCAACATACTTAGGGCAAATGAAACAAGCCATTCATAACAAGGAGCCTAATTTGAAATTTTATTTGTGTGAAGCCCATTGTGATTTGGTGGAAAACTACAAGCACCTGCTTCATATAGCAACCTACATTCTAAATCCCAAATCGTATGCAAAAAGGCCTAAGATAGTGCCTCCATTTGATGATTAAGTGATGAAAGATCGGCCCATGAAAGACCTTTCAAAAGATGTGTAATGATAATGAGTGTACTTTACTTAGAACATAGAGGCTAGCCTTTGTTGATCTCCATGGTCCAAAATTCAATACACCAAATGCAAGGAAAAATGGAGCTACATTAATTCAACAAAAATACTAGAGGATGGACATGTCATGGTAAGGATGTACCATAGTTGAAAATGCTTGTCACTCATCTCCTTCACAAGTTGTCAATTCCTCTATTGCAAAAGAATTGGGAGTCAAGAAAAAATTACCTATCAACGATCAAAGAAGTTACTGATCGCGCATAGTGCTTTGTAGCTTCAAGATTGACAAACACTTAAGTATCATCAATCTCCAACCACACCTTGAGATATTGATCTTGACGATGTCACACAAGTTTATGAGGCAAAGAAGGGATGGGTTGGGGTTGAATTGGATGAGGCAGCTCATAGTGTCAATGACTTGAACTCAAACTTCAATTTTGATGTAGTGTTACCAAATGCTAACCAAAGGCAACTGCCTATTTCCTATGTTTTTGTCATTTTGTAATTGATACTTGCAACCTCGGTGCATTTTGTTGTAACCATTACAAAATATATATGCACATTGTTAATGAAAGCAATTAGTTTTCTTAATTTATTTGTCAGCTAAAAATATCTCAATTCAATTTTGATCAAACTATTAGTTCTAGTTAAATTACATCCTACCTCCATAGTTTAAGTGATCAAAGAACATTTATAGGATATATCAAACAATGATCATTTCAATAATCTTAAACAAATATCAACATGAATCTCATAGCTAGCTTCTTCTCAACCTCTAATGTTGAGAGATTGCAACTAAGGGTTTTTGTGCTTATGATTTTTTCCTCACAATAGCTTTTTGCCATTTTATGTTGCAAGACACTCAACCTCATCTTTTTTTGGCCTGCATTTTTCCAAGTTCCATTGGCCATTTCTGGTCATGAGTGAACATTCAACCCTATATTAAATTAAACTAAATTAGACCTCACTCAAATTGATAGATACCATTTTTCATTGCATTAAGGCTCAACCAATGTAGGCTTTCATCAAACAAACATAGTTTGCGTAATGGTAAACTACAACAGATATTTATAAAAGAACTATAATTTCTAGGTCTTTGTTTCAAGTAGAAAGATTTTTTCCCATGTACTGTAGGATTTTATTCATCTTCTTAGTCGATGCATATAGGAAAAACTAAAATTGAGCTCACTTAGAGAGTCAGAACATTCATCAGTTGATAACCCATGGCAAATGCTAAAGAGAACTGAAGAAACAGTTTTGTAAATAGCTTTAACACAGTACCGAATATCTATCAACAATTCACACTAAAGATAATGAAATTAACAAATCATCCTGAAAGAATTTTAGCATGTAATTGATGCGTTGCGGGCAAAATAAGGTCCTAGCAGGAACGTCCAAATTCTGTTACAAATTCAAATCATTAACCATGTATTAGAACTAAGAAATCTTTTCAATTTCTATTAGCTGATCCTCTCAATTGTTAATTTGAAATATCACTCTTAAAGGCACCAGAAAACCTCACCGACCTGATTGCATCATTCAAAGGAAAAACAAAAATGCATGTCACTAGCCCTCTAACATTACTCTGGCAGCATCAATCAATGTTTGCCTAAGTTCATTTGAAGCTCGACCAAGGACTGTATAGCCTTCATTGTCTTCACAATCCACATCTGCACCATGCCTCACTAGAAGCAAAGCGACCTATAAGAATATAAGAAATCAGATAACCATATAAGAAATTTAGATGTCAGTCATCATTTGTATAAATATAGTATTGAAGTTATGACAGTTAACAAGTCACAAATTATATTATCTATGGTCTGAAGCATAAATTGTAAAGTTAAAGAGAAATATGGAAAAATGAAAAAATTCTAATGGATACTAGTACTGCAATAGCCTGCAAGAGCGCCTTAGAAAAAATTAGCGATTCTTTCAATGATGTGGATGCATGCCAAAAGTTCCGCAACACTCCTTCAAAAAGCAAGATCAAAGACTATGAAATATGAATCTCTTGTACCTGCTTGTCATTGCAGACTACTGCATGCATAAGAGGTGTTTGACCAGTTTTGTCAGTGGCATCCACATCTGCACCTTCTTCTATCAGCATTTCACACAGTTGTGGGTGCCCTGCACTTGCTGCCCGATGTAATGGAGTACAACCAAACTGCAGGATAGATATAAGATGTGAATATTTACTTCGTTATTCGAAGGGGAATTGTATGTTAAAAGATGATTAACACTAAATTATTTTCAAAGCTTAAAAGGAAACCATATAGCCGACAAAGAATATGGTATGGTCATTCAAACATATGAAATGGAAATCTTGAGCATCTATTCTCTAGCTGTCTCATTCCATTCTTATAACTTTAAGAATATACCTTTTAACACCTTTCATGTGCTCAACATAATTATATGAGTTAGAATTTCAGAAATCAACATATAATATATGATGTATGTCAAGCAAATGAAAGAAGTTAAAAGGCATATTCTTAAAAGTTAATAATATAAGAATGGAACAGGAAAACTAGCGAACAGATGCTCAAGATTTTCACTTTCATATGTTTGATGCCCATACCATCTTCTTTGTCAGCTTCTCTACAGGTGCCAATAAACCATTTAATAAAGAATGGGGATGAAAACATATTAGAAAACAAATCAGGGTGTACGAATCAACCATGTATCTGTTAGAACAGCCTACATGCCAAAGAAGACTGCTACAGACTATCTATGCACACACCTTATCCTTTTGATTGATTTTGGCCCCATGGACAATCAGAAAATGGGCTATTTCAAGCCGCCCCTTGCTGGCAGCATAATGTAGAGCAGTGCGTCCTCCCTTATTTGCAATAGAAACATCTGCACCTGTGCATACAACATTTGTTGTTGAACATAGATATCAGAACAACAATGTTACCCGTTTGACTCCATTACAGTAATTTTTTAACATTAACATTAGCAGACTAGATTAACACGTGCGGCCAACAAACAACAAATAAACTTCATATCTTTCCTTATATTAAGTAAGTCTGAAAATACATCACAATATGCTGCAATAACAGCAGATACAATGGCTACAAGTTACAACAGCAACAACTACGAACTAAAAATACTATGCTTACACCCACGACAATATGCAAATCGAACAAACTTGGTACAGCGGAGATCTGCCACCATGAGCTATTTCACAACCTCTAGATGTGCAATCCTACAAGGCCAGAGAGGTTTTGTCCTCTAACTCATTAAATCAAAGGGTTTTCATCCTATAATCTCCTACAAATCCAAAGGTTTTTGTGTTGGAAAGTTTGTCATTGATATCAAAAAGATATTCATTATCTTTGAGGAATGAATGAGATTGATAGATAGAAATATAGTCATTGATGTCAAAGGTATAAGACAGATTATTCGTAAGATATTGTTATTGATGTCAAAAGGAAATAAATGTCACAATAAGCCAGATGTTACATAGTAACCATGAACAAAGGAAAGAATGAGAAATGAGAGTTATATTCAGAATGATAAAAGTAATATCAAGATCAAGTGATGGCTGACTATTATCTATTGCAATAAGGACATATAATGTAGGCTGACTCACGTCATGATGGTTGACCACACCATCGAACACAATACATGTTGCAAGCCACATATATTAAGTGCGGCGATTAATAGGTGCTGTAATTAATAACATCAATAACATTATTAAGTGCAGAAATGATATAAAGTATAGGAATGATATCATAAAGAGGAGCATGAGCAAAGATTAGAAGATAAAGAGAAGGCAACGTTTAAGATGATGATGATAGTGATAACCCTAAAAGAACAACAGCAATGATAAGGCAAACAATCAAATATATTCCAGAAATAACAGATGAAAGATATCAAAGCATTTGTCTTTTCTGTACCTATCAGTATTGCAATGCCATTTTTTGTTGGTAGATTGTTTTAAATTTAAAATGCTGTGTTTTAATACCAGTCTAATGCAATCTCAGTAAAACAGAGATATATTTTGCATTTCTAAACAAAGTTTTAAAATTAAAATGTTTTAAAAAGCTGGTGAAAAGAAGAATGAAACCCAGAAATGTTTAGAAGATATTATTAGTATTCAGAAAGCAATTTGATGCAGAAGGTTGCACATGAAAAATTGCCTTCACTTTTCATTGTTTTGTTATGCATTGAAATGTTCCCCACAAATTTTTGCAATCTTCTAAAACAAGATCACCACCCGTTAATAGTAGCAGTAAGAAATATCATGATCAATACAGTTGGCGGTTAAACCAGCCACTTCCACTTTTCAGCGGGTGAAGTAAGAACAGTAGAAAATAACAACTCCTTGGCAGTATGACCAGCCAATTTACAAGCCAAACAAAGCTAGAACAAGACAATCGCTCGATCACTTTTCAGCAGGAGGACTATGCATAAACAAAAACTATCACCCGACCACATATGCAGCGGGAGGACAGAGAACATCAAACAATCACTCGACCACTTATTCAGCAGGAGGATTGGAGTACACGGAAATAGAGAAATAGGCTGCTAAGCCAGACTCTTCCACTTATGCAGTGAGTGATACACGTATATTGCAGAGAGATGGAATGTTCAATACTATTGAATCAGTCTTACAATATTTTATCCTGAAAATACTATTAGTACAATATGATTTCAATCTCTAAATAGAAATGAAAGTACTCCAACTAATTACAATAAGAGAACTCTGGAACATAGGAATGCCCATAACTCTCTCAAAACTCCACCAAACAACTCCAAATCAGTAGCGAAAGAAGGCTAGGGGGAAGGTGATCAAACCCCAACCTAGCAACCGCACCAAACCTCACTGTTGATTCTGCTCGCAGCCCAAGGGCGAGGCTGAAATGGTACGGCCAGCAAGGAAACTCGACCAGCAATGAAAAATTACACACTCCACCTCATAATACGAGCTTCCAGATGAAGAACCGCCCAGCAGAGGGGCTTCCAACGAGCTATTACCTAGAATGAACGGATACACGGACAGAGAGTTATGAATTAAAATAAGCTACAACCACACCCAAAACTAGCAAGCTGGAAACACACCAAAACACTCAAATTACTGAAAAATAGGCTCACAATCCATTCTATCAGCTCACTCTATCTCTCTGGATGAAAGATAGTATCAATAGACCAGCTAGGTGCTATCTCTCAAGCACGAAACTGATGGTTGCTAGAAAGCTCTCAACTTCGAAGCTCAACTGGCACCAGTCCGGCAACACTTCGTTGCAAATAAATTCAGTCTCTAATGAAGGCCAAGGCACATATTTATAACTTCCTCATCAAATCGAACTTCTTTTCCCTCCAATATGGGATTAAACAACAGCATTCCAATTTCCTTAATTTGCATTTCATTTCATTTTTCCCAAAATCGTCCATCACATGGTGGCAAATACACTTTATAAAAAATACATCAATAAAGTGTATTATGGCGTCCAAAGAATAAAGTGAATTATATCATTAAATTGTCTTATTTTCCTCCTAAGGCGTCCATCTTGCCTTAATAATTCACTTATAAAAAGAATTCCTCAACCAAGAATCGCCCACATATAATTAAGGAAATGATTTTAGATATCAATATAACTTAAGCAATCCCCCTTAAATAAATCGTCCAACTTTTGCTTTAAGTTATGATTTAATTTAAAACACCATTTTTCATCAAATACTTAACTTGTCAAAACAATCTCCAAAAATGTTGGAAGACAAACTGACCTACCGGAAATAGCCATCTGAATTGACCAGTTGAACCCATGCTAAAAATAGTACTTACTAAAAATAGCATATTGCTAAAAATAGTAAGTGTTTCCAAAGTGATTTTGAGCAGCCGTCGTGACTTACTAAAAATAGTATGTCCGAAAATCATCTCCGAAGAATTTGCATGTCAAACCACGTTGGAGCTCTCAAAAACCCCAGAAAAACCCTATAAAGCAAACAGTCGTCAACCTGTTGCGATTTACTAAAAATAGTAAAATTAGAAATCTTCTCTGATTGCAATGCATGTTATACCATCCTAAAGCTCGCGAAAAACCAAGAAAGAATCTAGAGAGCAAACAGCTATCGCAATTTACTAAAAATAGTAAATTCAGAAATCTTTTGTGATTGGATTGCATGTTATACCATCCTAAAGCTCATGAAAAACCCAGAAAGAATCTAGAGAGCAAACTGTAGAACTCCTGCAAACACCTCTCTCAAAACCTTTCTGAAGACAGAAACCCTAATTTAGTCTCTAGTTAGCCTACGAGTTTCCAAAATAGGCTAAGACTCCATTCATCAGTCTAGAACTAAGAAGGGGAAATTACAGTCACCCTTTCCAAAATTGCTTGTCCTCAAGCAAAAGCAAGGCTGGATGCTACAAAATCTGCTCATTCTCCCAAGTTGCATCCTCAATTGGCAGATTTTTCCTTTTAATCAAATACTTCTTGAGAGTCCTCCTTCTCAACGAACGTTCCCTGGAATCAATAATGGCCTCTGGAATCAACACCAAATGTCCCTCCTCATCCAGGGGAGGTAGATCTGTTGAAGCTACCACATTATTTCCAAGTGCCTTCTTGAGGCGTGACACATGGAAAACATTGTATCTTTCTATTTTCAGATAACTCCAACTGATAAGCCACTTCTTCAACCTTCCTGGTGACTTTGAATGGTCCATAAAAACGGGGCTTGAGCTTCTCTGCTCCACTCTTCTTGAGAAGAGACTGCCAATAAAGCTGGAGCCTCAAGTAGACCATATCTCCAAACTCAAAAGAGCGCTCTACTTGTTGCCGATCAGCATACATCTTCTGTTAATTTTGTGCATGTTGAAGGTTGTCCTTCAAAGATCTCAGAATGTCTTGACTTTGCTGCAACATATCCCTTGCTTGAGGGGCTCTACTATCTCCAAACATCAAATCAACAAAGTTGGGTGCCTCATATCCATACAGGGTTGTGAAAGAAGACACCCTAATTGACATGTGATAAGAAGAGTTGTAACCAAAATTCCCAGACTTGGACTTGGCAAGGCCGACTCGACTCGTGACTAGGCTATGACTCAGCAACGACTCTGCAATGACTCGGCAAAATAAAAAAGCCCTTGAAATTAAGAGATTTTTAACGATTTAAAACTTGTTTCATGCTCCCATTATTGAATAAAGCCCAATTATAATGTGTGCTAGCTTGTTATGCCATGAAAGGCATGTTGGTAGAGTATCTACTTGTTTGGGGCTTCTATTTAGTATTTTCTTTGGCCAAATTGAAATTCTGGGAGCACCAACATGAGACATCATGAACATCTTCACTTGGAAACTATAAAGAGTGCTTGTGTATGGTAGCATTAAATAGTGTGCTTCTTGAGCTTAGCTTTTATCTTGGGACTATAGTTGACCTTGGTCTTTCTTGGACCTCTTAGTTTTTAGGCTATATATATGTTGGGTGGAAGGAGGAATTGCGAGGCCAGAAGGGTTTGAAAATATGCTCCTCAAAGACATGTCCCTTGCCAAAAATAAGCTTGTGCCCCATGGGGGGATTTTTTGGGATTTAGGGACAGGTAGGAAATGTCTCCAACTCACCCCCTTTTTTCAAAATTTTAAGAAACATCCATGTTGTGAGGTACTCACACATCGCCCCATTGCAAATGAAGACCCCCACTTTTTGTTTTCTAGGGTTAGCTCTTTTAGTTTTGTTGTGATTAGAGGTTATTTAGATCATTCCTAGGGTTTTTGTGTACTATCCGGTCACACTTCAAGTTGCTAAATCAAACCTTGATTGAATGCATAGTGTCCTCCTAGGTCTCGTCCCTTACATCAAGGTCAGAGTGAGCTTGCCTTAAAAGTCTGGAATGTCATCCTGATCCTGAAATGGCCTGAAATTTGACTAAGTCAAGAAATTTGAAGGATCCTCCAAAAACTAGATTTTGCATTATAACTCATTGAGGTCCGAAACCACTCTCAAACATCCTGACAATATATATGGAATATAACTTGAAGTATAAGTCCACTTATACTTAAATGTTATATTCCATATATGAATCCTGAGGGAGAGACTAACTTGTCAAACAACTTCATGTTTTTTTTGTTTTTTGCAAGTCAAAACATTGACCTGTCGTGGCCGAGTCCAGGAGCTCGGACTTGTTGACGTGTTTTTAATGACTACGTCGAACACAGAATAAAGTTGCCTAACGGTCACTTCACTCTCTCTTGATCAAAGTGCGATTGCATGCTAAGATTGCAAGAAGTTCAAACAATCGACTCCAAGGTTCCTTCAATGTATGGACGTGACTCAGTTGGCCAATGTGATTGTTGGTAATCCAAGGGGCCTTGCGTTTGCATCATTCTTTCACTTCTTTGTTGTGGCTGGAACTCCATCATCGGATATGACAATTTTGCGATGTTGCTGCTTCGAACGGACTAAAATGAACTAAAAGAAAAGGGAAAGGATTCAAAAGGATCTAAATCTACTCCTAAGGGCAGTGATAACAATGAATAGTGCTCTGGTGGACAAATTCCAAATAAACCAAGCTCTGCTTTGCCAAGATCAACTACAACTCCGCAAGAACCGGTGCAATCTTCTAGGGATCGTAGAGGATTTTCAAATCGAGAAAGTACATTCGAATACCCAAAAACGGCACAATCCAAACGACTATCCACAATCGACTCAGCACAAATTTACGGGGCTCAAACTAACTTTACACTGCAACTTACAATCAGCAAGATGTAAAAAGTATGAACCATGGAAATTCATCAAACACCATTACATTCTCTATTGATATCAAAGCACTTTACTATTTCTAATCTAAGTGAGGAAGGTGAAACCATGCAAGCTTTGAAAATATTATTTAAGTGGACACCATCAAGGAACAATGTTTCACTGTTATTATCTCAAAACTTATCACAACAATTTCAAACAAAGCTCCCTCCTTGTTACAAATGAGGGGAGTCACCCCTTTATATAGGCCTCAAGCCATGATTACATGCAAACCCTAATCAGGGTTTTCCCTAAAAGATTCTCCACTCAAGATGCAACAGGGTGGGAATCTCCAATTAATAACCCATCATGCCCATATACAATTAATTCAAAAAAACCCAAAATAGCATCCATTGCACATTAAATGCACCACCTCCTTCAAATTCGCCCAACGTGCGTTGAATATTCATCCATGCAAAAATCACCCCATTATGTCATAAATGATCCATCATTTCCACATGCGGCGGCTGCATGCAAATCTGCCATAAATTCAACATGCAATGACCAGGTCGCCATTTGGTCAAATATTCCGGTAATGAATGCGCCACTCTACTGCAACGTGTTCAATAGATCCTCGCCATGCAAGTGGACCCCGCCATCGTATCCGCTCCTGAATATCTGGAATTGTTGGAGAGGGAAAATTTGATTCAGGAAGAATTTTCTTGAAGTCTCTTCAACTTTCCTTGATTAGAGAAGGTTTTTCATCAATTCTACACATTTCCTATTTTTTAGGAAAATTTCCAAATCAGGGTTCCACGGTCCAGGAGAGAGACTACGAATCCACATCCCTGATTCCTTCCTTGCCTTAGAAATTTTATCTTCAATTCATCCTTGGATGTGATTTCTTGTTGTGGAGGAATTCTCCTTTGGAAAGAAATTTGTTCCTTACCCTGAGGAAGGAAATTCTTCATGCCTTAACCAATTTTCATGATTTCGAAGAACTGTCTTGAAGGAAGAAATTTCAAACACTTAGTCAATTTTTCACCTTTCCTGTAATTTCTTCTTCTTATGTGCAATTCTTCCTCGATGAAGGAATTCATCTCTTTGTGCATTGTCCATGAGAAGATCATTTTAGCACACTCCTGGTGTTCCTAGGCGGCATTTTACACTTGGTGGGGAATTCTTTCAATTCCATGGATTCCTTGCATCCCTCTATCTAGCGCTCCTTCTCTCACTTGGGCGCTAAAATGCCTTGGTCAAGGACTCTTGCAATTTGCCTGTTTCTCCATGCACTCTTCATTCTGGCGCCCTCCACAAGGCTGGGTCGGAAATTCCTCCTGAGGAAGGAATTCATTGTTTTGTGAATTGTCCATCTCTTCTTTTCAACATCCCTATTTTTAGGATCCTCCTAAAATTTAGGAGCCAGGTTCATTGGATGGAGAATTCTGCCACGATTCTGAATCTATAACAATTTCCTCATTCCGGCGAGATTCGATGTCTAAAAATAGCACATACAAAAATTTGCCCAAGGGGAATTTTATTTTCTATTCCTCCTTGACCCCTTGGATTCCATGCCTTCGGCAAAATTTCAACTTTTTAGCTTGGGCGTTGAATTCACTGTGCCTTGGAATTTTCACATTTTTACACCTTCCATGGAATGCCCATTTTGGCGCCAAATCACTCCCTTGGGCGGAATTTTCACTAGAGGAAGGATTCATGGAATTGTCCTTCTCTCCATGGGCATGCCACTTTGGCGCCTTCCCTCATGTCTGGGCGCAAATCATACTTGACCAAGGATTTTTTTTATTTGTCCATCCATCCTTGCCTTCTCCATTTTAGCGCCCAAGTCCACATCTGGGCAGATTTTCTCATGGGCCAAGTATTCATGAAATTTGTCCGCTTATCCTTGCCTCCTCCATTTTGGCGCCCAAGTCCACATCTGGGCGGATTTTCTCATGGGCCAAGGATTCATGAAATTTGTCTGCTTATCCTTGCCTCCTTCATTTTGGCGCCCTAGTCCACATCTGGGCGGATTTTCTCATGGGCCAAGGATTCATGAAATTTGTCCGCTTATCCTTACCTCCTTCATTTTGGCGCCCAACTCCACATCGAGGCGGATTTCCTCATGGGCCAAGGATTCATGAAATTTGTCCGCTTATCCTTGCCTTCTCCATTTTGGCGCCCAAGTCCATATCTGGGCGGATTTTCTCATGGGCCAAGGATTCATGAAATTTGTCCGCTTATCCTTGCCTTCTCCATTTTGGTGCCCAAGTCCACATCTGGGCGGATTTTCTCATGGGCCAAGGATTCATGAAATTTGTCCGCTTATCCTTGCCTCCTTCATTTTGGCGCCCAAGTCCACATCTAGGCAGAATTTTCACTCTGGCATGGATTCACGGGATTCATCATTCAATCTTCCAAACTTAGAACATTTGATCTCCTTGTGATTTTGAGGTGTCTTCCTGGACTTGGGTGAAATTTTGAGCTTTCTATTTCAGGCATGGGCTTCCAGCACTTAACCATTTTCTGGCTTTCTCTGTCTGCTTTCTGACTTTCCGGAATTAGAAATATCTGCAAATGTCTGATCTTTGTCGCATTGCCCAAATGATCTTGTCAGCACTGACTTTCCAAAAATAGAAGCCTTCAACGTGTCAGCGTTAGACCCCCAGACAAGGTACATGAATGACCTGCTATAAATAGAAACTTACTAAAAATAGAAATCACTAAAAATAGTAAGTTTGATTTTTGGCAAAATGACGACATTCCGGGACTCAGTAAAATCTCTAAAAAATAGGAACTTTCTAAAAATAGAAAGTTACTCTGTTTTGGCTGAAATTTTACTGGGAGGTTCCTTGAAGGGTCTTGATTCTAGTCGTATGTTCAGTTTTTCCAAAACCCTAACAGAAACCCCTAAAATCAAGGACAAAAGACAGAAACCCTAAAAAAAGACAAAACAAGCCCTAGACTTCACCAAACTCACTCAAACGAAAAGCAGATTTAATCAATATGACCCCCAAACACTTGCAAAGCAGAGAGACTGACGAGACTACTGCGAAAAGACCCCAAAAAACGCAAGCCAAAAGACCAAGAGGGCCTAAAAAGTAGGGGGTCCCCATTTGCAATGGGGCGATGTGTGAAAACGTCACAACAGGACTCGGCGAGTTTTGCCATAACTCGCCTGACTCACGAGTCAGGCGAGCTATGGTCAAAACTCGCCGAGTTTGACTCTCGAGTCAGCAAAACTCGTCAAGCTTGGATCGACTCGCCAACTCAGCGAACTCGCCTGACTAGCGGCGAGTCTGAGAACTCTGGAACTTGTAACAATACTCTCCCAAATGAAGCCATCTCACCCAAGCCATCTACTACCCTAACACATAATTTTTGAGATAACCTTCTAACCACTTATTCACAACCTCAGTTTGTCCATCAATCTGAGGGTGATAACTGGTGCTAGGAGTGAGTATTGTGCCACTCAATCTGAAGATCTCCTGCCAAAAGATGCTTAGGAACTTGATGTCCCTATCACTCACAATGGTTTTTGGCAAACTATGCAATCTAAACACTTCTCTAAAGAAGAGATCAGCCACCTAAGCCGCTGCAAATGAGCTGGTAATGGCAAAGAAGTGTGCAAACTTAGTCCATATGTGCACAACATATATGCAATCTTTCGCATGCACCCTTGGTAGCCAAATGATGAAATCTATTGAAATGCTTTGCCATTTCTAATCAGGAATAGTTAAGGCTTGCAGCAAACCTGCTGCGAAAGTGTGTTCGTTTTTGTTCTGTTGGCAGACCGGACACTCCTTAATATAGCGAAGGACCTCATTCTTGAGTCCCTTCCATGAAAATCTCTCACAAATCTTCCTATATGTCTTAAAATACCCTTGATGACCAGCCAAGGGAAAGTTATGAAATGATTGTAGAACCTTCTTTTTGAATTTAGAATCAGGTACAAGGAAGATTCTACCTTTATAATGTATCAAATCATCAAGTAATTGATACCTTTCATCATGCAAAGTACCCCCAACTAGGCTAATAGAAAACTGATTTTTGGCATACTCTACAATAATTTGTTGTTTCCAATCAGCGCTAATCTCAACCAACAAACTCAAATGCGGCCTTCTTGACAAAGCATCAGCCACAGTGTTGTTCTTCCCCGCTCCTTGCACTCTATCGTAGAAACTGTCTCTGAGATCTAATTTGATGTCCCAAATGCAAGTACAAGCTGAATGTAAGAAATAACAATAATCTGGTGTCCGAATGTTCAACCAAAACCCAAAGTGGTTAAGCCCAAATAGACATCCAATCTATCTGAAGCCCAAAATTAATCCTGACAATGAGCTGATTGGACTGAAATTGTTCAAATTTACACCTGAGAAAATCTGATTTTTCAATATATAACTTTTGCATTGAAGAAACATCGCTGCAATACTGAGTAACTTTGGTCAAAATCAATTTTCTTTTCAAACCATGTGTTAGAAGTGAGTTCCCAAAAATCACCAACTTGGTGGGAAACCAAGTTTTACTCATAATCTCTTTCCATTCCATTTGCAAGAACTCAAATGGACTCATATGTTCATAGAAATATGACGTAACAGCAGCACTAAAATCACCTTTCAAATTCACAACACTCCATGGTATGCTTCTTCCATCATCTTTCATCACCAGCAATCCCTGAAAAGGGTTTGGTGCATAGATACCAACCCAAAGAGTGGCTCCACCATGTTGTTGCTGCACTACTATGATTCCCATTTGGCCCCCATTAAAAATGCATTCAATGATGTTTGTAAATTCATCACCAATGCAATACTCCTCGTCAAATTGTAGACTTCCAATGTACACCCTGTCTTGAGTTAACCCCTCAAGATCCACCATCAAATCATGGCAATCCACACCATCATGGTCCTCTATAGAAGGTAAGTCACCAACGAACTTGAACAACTCAACCTGTTCTGCTTCACAATTACATACCACACCCGAATCCCATATCTCATTCATGTCATCGGGGTTAAGAGCCATCTCATCATCTAACTGGAAGAGTGGATTATCAAAGGTCACATCAACACTCATCACAACAAGAGGGTTATCAATTGAAAAGTATTTCCTTTTTCCAACTTAGACCAACTATCTTGCTGTCCTAAATCTAAAAATTCCAATTTAGGACACTGCTCCAAGTCAAAGACTTCCAGAATTTGGTCAAGCTCATCAATCACTTGTTTTACTTCCTTTGCCATTTCTTTGTTTTCCTGCTCCCTAAGTTGTTCAATGACAAGAAGCTGACCTTTTGCTTCTAGAAGAGCTAGCTTTGTATCCTCCAATGCCTCCTTAGCATCCCTAAGCCCCATAGTGAGCTTATTGACTTTATCTTGTTTTCCTTTCAAGGCATCAACATATACTCCAACAACCCTTAAGATGTTATCTCTATCTGATTGTAAATGCAAATAATCTGATTTTAGTGAAGCCAAATCTTCTTTGACCACCTGCAATTCTGCAAGACAACATTCACCTTCTAGGCCCTTATGTCTTCTATCAAACTGAATCTTCCAATAGAGGTCTTCTATGACCTTGTGAGTGCCATCATAATGTACTAAAGCTACAGCAATCATGTCTTTAGTGACTTCCAACTCATTCTTCAAAGTTCAAACTATGAATCTCAATTCCATCATTCAAAAATGATATTTCTAATTGGTCCTCTAAATCTGCCCTTTGATAGTCATCATCTTGGTATATTTTAGACTCACAAAATAGGACAGCCTCTTGGTCATTAGGAACTTTATCATTCGCTGCAATACTTATAGATTCATAACATGAATCTCCATTCAAAAACCTGTTACCCTTTTCCGTTTCCAAATTTACCATGTAGGCATCCTTTAATGTATCCATTTCACTTTCTCTTTGCAAACTCAGTCTTGTAGCATAATCTCGGATGGTGGTTCATGAAACAATTGAAAGGTAATTCTTCCTTAACAGGTTGAGGAAGTGTATTATATTCCTCAAACATGCTAAGGATTTCTTCCCTCATGTTCTGCTCATATGAACCCATTATTAAATTTTGATTAAGCTTGGCCAGCAATTGTGACATCATGTCTAACATAGTATCAAACTTTCTTTCTGCTCTGGCTTCAGGAGTCTCATTTTGGTCTGCCACTCTTTCTGCCATGGTTTCAACAATCACTTCTTTGTAACTGAGAACTTTTGAAAATGTCTCTTTAACTAGGACCAATGGAATTTAATACTGTTGTCTCTTCTGCTCTCTGTTGTAATATCTGATTTCTCTATAACTCATGGAGAAATTTATCAACAGGATTCACAAGTTGGCAAGAAAACCAGCTCTGATACCACTGAAATGTTCCCCACAAATTTTTTCAATCTTTTAACACAAAATCACCACTCATTAATATTAGCAGTAAGAAATATCATGATCAATATAGTTGGCGGTTAAACCAGCCACTTCCACTTTTCAACGGGTGAAGTAAGAACAATAGAAAATAACAACTCCTTGGCAGTATGACCAGCCAATTTACAAGCCAAACAAAGCTAGAACAAGACAATTACTCGACCACTTTTCAGCAGGAGGACTATACATAAACAAAAACTATCACCCGACCACTTATGCAGCGGGATGACAGAGAACATCAAACAATCACTCGACCACTTATTCAACAAGAGGACTGGAGTACATGAAAATAGAGAAATAGGTTGCTAAGCCAGCCTCTTCCACTTATGCAGTGAGTGATACAAGTATATTGCAGAGAGATGGACTATTCAATACTATTGAATCAATCTTACAATATTTTATCCTGCAAATACTGTTAGTACAATATGATTTCAATCTCTAAATAGAAATGAAAGTACTCCAAGGACTTACAATAAGATAACTCTGGAATAACTAGCCAAATACACACTTAACCAAGTCTAAAATGAATTACCAACAATACCAGAAACGAACCAGCAACACAGGAATGCCCATAACTCTCTCAAAACTCCACCAAACAACTCCAAATCAGTAGCCCAAGGGCGAGGCTGAAATGGTACAGCCAGCAAGGAAACTCGACCAGCAATGAAAAATTACACACTCCACCTCATAATACGAGCTTCCAGATTAAGAACCGCCTAGCAGAGGGGCTTCCAACGAGCTATTACCCAGAATGAATGGATACACGGATAGAGAGTTATGAATTAAAATAAGCTACAACCACACCCAAAACCAGCAAGCTGGAAACACACCAAAACACTCAAATTATTGAAAAATAGGCTCACAATCCATTCTATCACCTCACTCTATCTCTCTGGATGAAAGATAGTCTCAATAGACCAGCTAGGTGCTATCTCTCAAGCACGAAACTGATGGTTGCTAGGAAGCTCTCAACTTTGAAGCTCAACTGGCACTAATCCGGCAACACTTCGTTGCAAATAAACATGAATAGTCTCTAATGAAGGCCAAGGCACATATTTATAACTTCCTCAAATCGAACTTCTTTTCCCTCCAATATGGGATTAAACAACAACATTCCAATTTCCTTAATTTGCATTTCATTTCATTTTTCCCAAAATCGCTCATCACATGGTGGCAAATACACTTTATAAAAATTACATCAATAAAGTGTATTATGGCGTCCAAAGAATAAAGTGAATTATATCATTAAATTGTCTTATTTTCCTCCTAAGGCGTCCATCTTGCCCTAATAATTCACTTATAAAAAAAATTCCTCAACCAAGAATCGCCCACATATAATCAAGGGAATGATTTTAGATATCAATATAACTTAAGCAATCCCCCTTAAATAAATCGTCCAACTTTTGCCTTAAGTTATAATTTAATTTAAAACACCATTTTTCATCAAATACTTAACTTGTCAAAACAAGCTCCAAAAATGTTGGAAGACAAACTGACCTACCGGAAATAGCCATCTGAATTGACCAGCTGAACCCATGCTAAAAATAGTACTAGAAATAGCATATTGCTAAAAATAGTAAGTGTTTCCAAAGTGATTTTTACCACATTTTGAACAGTCGTCGTGACTTACTAAAAATAGTATGTCTGAAAATCATCTTCGAAGAATTTGCATGTCAAACCACGTTGGAGCTCTCAAAAAACCCAGAAAAACCCTATAAAGCAATCAGGCGTCAGCCTGCCGCAATTTACTAAAAATAGTAAATTCAGAAATCTTCTTTGATTGGAATGCATGTTATACCATCCTGAAGCTCATGAAAAACCGAGAAAAAATCTAGAGAGCAAACAGTTGTCGCAATTTACTAAAAATAGTAAATTCAGAAATCTTTTGTGATTGGATTGCATGTTATACCATTCTAAAGCTCATGAAAAACCCAGAAAGAATCCAGAGAGCAAACTGTAGAACTCCTGCAAACACCTCTTCGAAAACCTTCTTGAAGACAGAAACCCTAATTTAGTCTCTGGTTAGCCTACGGGTTTCTAAAATAGGCTAAGACTCCATTCATCAATCTAGAACTGAGAAGGGGACAATACATGCATGATGCAAAGAATTGAAGACACCTTCAAACAAAGGTGTTTAAGATTTTTTTTCCACCAGATTTCATATGCATCAACAGAAGAATGTACACTAGCAATTGAATTTAGTTGACAAAAGGAAACTGAAGGTGATGAGCCTTTTGGCATATGACTGGTATGGTTAATGGTTTCCTCTCATGTTTTTTGGCATGGAGATGTTGCATTGGTAGGATTTATATATGGTAGTGATAAACATAAGATTATGTTATATTTGAAGTACATGAACGTCTAAGTTATTAATGGAGTTTTGAGAGACGCCAATTGATAATTATTTGCAATAATTGAAAATGATATATCACAAGTTTGAAGATTTGTGGGATTTACTTAGTTGGTTTTTGGAACAAACTGTAAAAAGTGTATTTATAGTGTCCCCATTTTGATATAGGATTTAATGATAAAATTAAAATATAAAAGAATAAAATTAAAATAATTAAAATTTAGTTAAGTCTAATGAATGGTCAAAACCTCCATTTCTTGGTGAAAGGACAAAACCCCTCTCACTTTTTAACATACCGATTTGCTTGGAATGCTTATATTTGGTCAAGGAGGGCTAAAATCAGAGTTTTAACGACAGCTACAGTAGGTTATCATTCTGAAATTCAGATCTGAGTAGGAATTTGATCATTTTCAGTGAAATTTGTGCACATTTGGGGCCAGCCGTACTTTCCCAGCTAGATCGTACCATTCTAGCTAGCCTGGGAGATCAAATAAATAAACAGGAGGGTTTTGGAATCAGCTTTTGCTTGGGAATTCATTGTTGGGGTTGGATTAAGGCAGATTAGTGGTTATTTCAAAGAATCCATATCTCATTTGAGCTACATATGCAATTTATTGGGGAAAAGAGGTCAAATTTGGTGACTTCTCCTGGCAAGGTTTTGGAAGTTAGTTTGGGTCTGCATAATTCTTCATCATTTGTTTTTGGTAATTCTTTTAGAGACATAAAACACATTGGTGTTGTTAGTACATCCTGGAAGCACCTGTAGCATCATTTATTGCAATTCAATCTAATAAATAAGCCTTGCCAGGCAAAGCTCGGGACACTTGTGGTTCTTTCAGGGAAATTTTAGCACATTTGGGCTACATCAGCATTTTAGTGGGGAAAAAGGGTCAATTCTGACGGTTTCTCCTGGCAAGAATTTGGAATAAGCGCTTGATCTGCTATTTCTTCCTTAAATTGTTTTTGATAATTATATATAAGGAGAATAAAACACATTGGAACAATTTGCAGCACCTGGAGGCTCCTGTATTGCTTTGTGCACCACCTCCAGCATCAAAAAAAGCTCATCCAGGCAGGGCGTTGGACACCTAGTAGGCCAATTTTGGCTCTAGTTGTCTTAAATAGTCATTCTCTTGAATTTATAATTTGCTGCAATAAAATCTGAGTTCTGAGATTTTATTTCAGTCAATTGTTTCTTTTATGTATTGCATTCTTTTGGCAAATTTTCATTGGCATAAGCAAGCAAAACCCCCAAAACTAAAAAAACATCAAAATTCACCTCAAACCAATAAAACAATTCACTAGTCAAAGATTTGAAAGCAAACAAAAAAACTTCAGATTGGATTAGATTCTCAGTTGGCATCTTTCAAGAATGGAGCATGTGAATCAAGGAAGGATAAGGGGAGAAGAAAGGAATGGGAAGTAAATAGGGAAGTGACTCTTTCAAAAGGGTAGAAATTATGAAGGGTTGTAATCTTTCAAAGGGTGCTAACTTTGAAAGGTTGCGACTCTTGCCAAAAGGCAGACATGATGAATAGGTGTGACCTCTCCCTCACATTGGAAGATATAAAGGGGAAGAAGGAGCAAATGAAATGGGGGAGAATAAAGTGGATATACAGAAGATCTAGAGCAGACTTAGAGCAGAAGTATATAAAGGGATCTGAAATAAGATTTGAGAAGGGAAGAAGAAAATAGGATATACAGATCCAGAAGAAGATATGCAGATCTTAAATGGGATATATGCAGATTTTAAAAACAGTAAAGACAGATTTGAGAAGTGAGAGATAGGTGAAGATTAAATAAGAAGTGAAAGGGCAGCAGTTGTTGCCAAACAGATGCATCTTTTCATAACCAAAGGATGTGACCCTTTTTGTCCATGAAGGGTATAAAGTGAAGGGGACATCATTTGAAGGAGGAGGGAACCAAGAAGAAGATCAATGGATCCATTCAAGAGAGCATCGAACTTCATAACTGATTTCAGAGTAATAAAGAGAGGAAGCCGGCAGACTTGATAATAGTAAGGGCAAGATTTAGGGGAATTCCAATAGGGGACTATTATCAGTTGAACTTTGAAATGAAGATTTTATCATGTCACCTCATGCTTGTACTCTAGGGGCCACATGTGCTATACTTACATAAGTGTGCTATACTTAAATAAGTTTCAAAATCTTTGGAAACTCACATGCTACTTCTATTGGCTAGAGTGAAGAAAATTTAATTGGAGGCTAGAAGCATCGAAGGTTGAATATTTTTTATCATCTCGAGTTAGCTTCTTGCTCAAAGATGATACATTGTATGAGAAGTAACACCAGTGTCATTTTCATTCCCTTAATGGAGAAAGGGGGGCATGGCAATTGTTTATCATTTGTAGATAACCTAGTTTATCTCAATCTACAAACTTGGTGAGTGGTACCTATGAATAATTGCGTTTGTCTCGATCCATAGTTTTGCAGGTTTGTACTCATGGATAATTGAGTAAGTCTCGATCTGCAAATGGAGGAGTGTTAGTGTCGATAATTGAGTTAGTCCCAATTCATAGTTGATTTGTGGTTGTGTTACTATGGATAATTGAGTTAGTCTTGATTCACAATTGGTTAGTGGTTGTGATACTCTAAAAATTGAATGAGTCTCAATTCACAATTAGTTGGTGTTTTTTCTTATGGATAATGGAGTTAACCTCAATTCACAAGAGGAGTATCCCATGTGAGTGAGGAGAACTGGTGGAAATGCTTCATCAAAGTTCCTAGAAGTGTTGTTGTATTCAGTCCCTACAGTGTTTCGTGCTTTGTTTGAATTGATGTAAAAGGGGAGGGGGAATGTTGGAATAATATTACATCAATAGTAAGATTATAGGATAGATAAATAATAAATAGATTAGAATGTTAGTAGATAATAAATTAATAGGTTACTTTATTGTTAGAAAATAAAACATAAGTTATCATGGCTTTTATAAAGCATATTGTATCCAATGTACAAAATCATCCAAAAATCAATATCTTATTTTATGTTTTTGACATTGCTGTGCAGCAATGCTGTGTGATCTGGTTTTGATTTGTGTTTGCTCTACCATTTTTAATAATTCTTCTAGCACATTGTCTTGGCTAATGAGACAAACGTGAATCACGATTCACAAACTTTGGAGGTTCATCCACCATGTATATTAGGAGGTGTTGTAGCCTCCTCCTATGCATGTGCAAACAAGACTTCTTAGCTTAATTATCCTACAAATATCATTAAATCTTGTATCCATCCTTCTACAATGCTGGATGATAAATTGTTAGTTGTTCATCCTTTGTCATAGACTTTGACATAGACTAAAGCCAAATTGGTCCCTAGTGTCCACATTCAACTTCAATCTCCCTCAATTTCCTTTTAATGTTCATTTAAGGATCTTTCTTTCAAATTGTTATTCATACTTGGTGTAATGTCCCCACTTTGAAATATAATTTAATAATAAATAATAATAATAATAAGATTAAAATGCAAAAGAATAAAAAATAAAAATTAAATTAAAATATAAAAGAACACAATTAAAATTTGATTAAGTTAATGAGTGGTCAAAAGGCATGAAATGATATGTTGTGACCCCCCCAAATATGAGGTATAAAAGGAAGAAGAGAACTCATTTGAAGGGGGGGAGAATTTGGAAATCAGAAGTGATCTGATTGTGAAAGGTTGTGTCCCTTTCAAGGGCAGAAATAATGAAGAGTTGCACTATTTCAAAGGGTGCTAATGGTGGAAAGGGTGTGTCACTTGCCAAAGGGCATACATGATGAAGACGTGTGACCTCTCCCTCATATTGAGAGATATAAAGGAAAGGAATCAAAAGCATCCAATGACATCACCATCGATCAGATCAGATCAGAACTGTTATTAAGTTACATGCAGTAACATCCTTGTTCTCGGTAGTATTCATGGGGATGTGCTCAATATATGAAGCCTGATAATGTTCTTATGCAGAATTCAATAGTAATATTAATATAGACTGCAATATGTATGACAGTCATACTTAATTTCATATACATTCATAGTACATGAAAGACTATTATATTAATAGCCCATTCCTTAATCATTCGATACTGCCCCTCATGAGGATAGGTTAGTTTTGTTAGGGAGAGGCAGAGTAATACCTCAAAAGATAGGTAAGCCCAAGATGGGATATGGACAGAGTCCTGAAACCTTGAGGGAGCTTACTTGTAGACTGGTTTCCAAGCGCCCTATGACAAGTAATTCCCCATCCTCTGTTAGGGTTGATGATTAGGAAAGAAGGATTGGGGCTTAAGTATAGTAACTGTCAAATGTATTATGAATCCTAATTGTTCCTTGATTTTAATAATCTGATTTGAGACATAATAATGCATAGTGATGTATGTTAATCATTGGGAATCGGCAGCCTCCCAGTAGGGGGCATTACACTTGGACCATACGGCTTTAAGCTTTTCTAATTTATCAAGCATGTGTTCATTTTGGGTCCACCCTCTCTAGTTACATTACTCATTACCTTTAACTTATTTTGATAAAAAAGTTCAAAATACATTAATGTAAGGGGTGATAAATATATCAAGATGGTACCAGGTTTCTAGATATATACACCATTGCATTGAGGATTATTCCAACAAAACACCCAAAAACCAACAAAACCATAAGATTTAAGAAATCTACTCCTACAAGAACTTGTAAAAATAAATTCTACGCCTATAAATATGTATCGATATGGAGCAATCCTTTCCTTGGATTGAGATCTCTCTCTTCACAATAATGCCCAAACGAAATGGAATCAAAATGTCCAACATTGAACATAACAAGACTAAGGATCCTCTATATAGCGTCCATAAACATTCAACAGACTTCCTTAAGCAACACAAATCTTTCTCAAAACATGATCCAACTCAACTTGCACAATAGAACTTGAATTAATTCAGAATAGGTCAGCTCCCTCATGAAATTTCCTACTTCTCACTAGCATACATGAATGTAAAAAACCCTGTGTGCCAGAGTGGATCCTATTGTAAACAAAGAATCATACAGAATGTAAAAAACGTGGTGTACACAGGCTTGGCATTGATTGTATATTCCAAAAAAAGATCCACTTATTCTAGGGCAAACTTTCCCAACCAATGATGAAAATGGTCTAATGTGTTGGATATCCATTAGGCCATACATACAAGATTTTAATTTACATGCATAATCTTGTACAAAAGTGATCTTTTGTCTGTATTCTTGAGCAATATCATTTGATAAAAGCTTGAGAACCAATTAAAGGTTGGAACCCATGCTGTCCAAATTCTAATCAATAAAAGGCATAAAAGAGGTCCTTGTGACTACATTCAATTCAATAGTCCAAGATCAAAACTCAAAATGGGATTCTTATAGCGCAACCACAATAAATGAAACCCATCGAATGTCTCCAATTTGAATGTGACCCTAAAATCCAACATCTTGTGAAACTTTGATTTCATCTTGTTTGCAAAATGGAGTTTGTTTGTATGGATGATGTTTCATTAGATGGGTACCAATTTGATCCATTGTTTACAAATTCATACTAGCTCAAGGAGTAAGTAGACACACAACCCATTATCTGTAACTATTCTTCTTCATGGCCCTCCTATGTGTTGATATGTGTTGATATGGCTCTTGGTATTCTAGAAACACAACCCTTGAAGGAATAACCTGATGTTCTAGAAGAACACAACTTTTGTTGAGGAATCTTCAGCCAAGTTGTCAAGCTATCTTCCACCTTTCCCAAGTACTGTTTGAAAGTGTCAGAAACCTGGTTCAATTGTTCCTCAATGGTCTTCAATTTGACCATCATTTGAAAAACCTCCTTCAAAACCTATGAACACAAATCATGAAGTTGATCTACCCAAGATTTCAATGCTTGTACCTTTTGAGCAGCTCTCTCAACTCCTTGAATTGATTCTTGTGGACCGGAAGAACTTGAAGGATTGCTCCCTTCACTAGTGGATTTAGAGATCTTTTGAACAACTGCAACAAGTTGCCTATTCTCCTCTTCTAGCTTGTCCTCCTTCGCTAGAAGTTCATCATATCGTTGTACTAGTGAAGCTATGGACTGTTGGGCATCATGCTTGACTGCTTCATGTGTTTGCTTACCCAACTCTAGCCTTGTAACCCTATAATCAGCAGCTTGCATCTCCTCATGTGGCTTGTCTACAAGAGGCTCAACAATTTCAGCCACCTTCATTTTGTTGTTGTCAATTGTCTTGGCTCTTTTAGCTACCTTGGGCCTAGATTGCTTAAGTTGTTGATAATCAAAGACATCGGGAGAAATTTCCTGCTTCTTTCTCTTGGGAGTGAAAGAACTGATCCATGGAGGTAAAGCCATTAGCTCTCCTTCAGTAGCAGCTGAAAGCAAAAGAGAAGCAGTTTCTGTTTGAACAACCGTGGTGACCCTGGGGAAAGTATCTGTCTGGATGGCAACCATGGCTTGCTCGGTAACCAAAGGGCATGAAGATTGTCTCATAAACTCCTCAAAGCCGGAAGTAGAGGTATCAATTTCTGACAAATGAATACATGCAGGAGTATCCTCGAAGATTTCCAGCAAACTCTCTTGTTGATGATCAAGAGGTCGCTCAACTGCTGAAATGGGAATGGCATTCTGAGGGGACTCATCCACTACTATAGGAACATCATGAATAGTGGAAGAAGCATCCACATTTGTGTCAGGAGGAGATAAAGGTAGCTCTATGGGGATTGAGGAAGGGACCTCATGAGGTGACTCCGAAGCTGGTGACTTAAGCATCATCTAACTGTTGTTCTTCCTCTGGATTTTCAGGATCAATCACATGAATATGAACCTGGTATTTCTCCTTCCCAAGAACTACCACTTCCTCAGGAGGAAGTACCATTGCCCGACTCATCCACAACTTAATTCTAGTGCCTGAAAATGATGCACCTTCCTTGTTATCTATTTGAATCTCGGACCTACGACCAAGGGGTCTTGTAGAGTCATCTTCATTACCAATTTTGATCTTGATAAGTTTAACACCATTACCTTTGAGCCAAGTGTTGGTGTTAGCTAGGATAGGCTGAAATCTCTCAAGAATGGAAGTGCATTCTTTGTGTGACCACTCAATTAATGGAAGTGGGGCTTCATCAACTCTTTGTGAAACATACTCTGGATCAAACACATTCCCATCATCAATCATTCCTTGCAGAATGTCCACCAAGTTCAAATCAATAATCTGCTCAAGGGTGAGCCTGTAATAATCCATCTTACGAACCTTCTTTTCGATACGAAGATCCGCCCAAATGTCTTCTATCTAATGCACATGTATAAAAAAAAATTTGATCCTTTCTTTCATGCCTCGATAGTCAAAATTTGCCCTTGACTTGAACCTTTTAAGTTTAATCTCTTGCAACTCGGTCTCCATGGCCTTGGCTTTGGTAGACGTGATGAGGGAATATCGGCCAATCTTCAATGGGTTAGCTGAAGAGATTCCCATTCTAACCTTATGCTTGACCGATTGATATGCATGAACCAACCATAATCTGTCT
The DNA here is from genome assembly GCF_030272615.1 of Cryptomeria japonica. Lineage (NCBI taxonomy): Eukaryota > Viridiplantae > Streptophyta > Pinopsida > Cupressales > Cupressaceae > Cryptomeria > Cryptomeria japonica. The sequence goes on along the minus strand of NC_081414.1, from coordinate 228,979,901 downwards.
TGCCAACTCCATAAGAATAATCTTATCGGTTGGGTATCTAGGAAGCATGTATGGTTGCCCACAGTAACATCCAACTCTCATGTATGTGAAAGTTGAGAATTGAAGGAACAAACAGCCATACTCATTCACCTTCTCCCATGCTTCGTTTGACACTTTTTTGTTTCTCAATGTCTTTTCAAACTGACACATGTAATGACCAAAGAAAACATCCTAAACCCTCCTGTAATGTAATTTGTTGTGCCTCAAAGGCAACTGATCATAATATTCCCACACAGGTATATGCGAGCGATCACCCTTGGTAGAAAGACCAAGAAAATGTCTAAGTGATGCTGCTATATACACAAGAATATGAGTTCAAATAGAACTTCATAGTGGTAGGAAAATGTCTAAGTGATGCTGCTATATACACAAGATAATGAGTTCATATAGAACTTCATAGTGGTAGGAACTGCTACAAGTTGTTCACACAAAGCGTCACTGATTACTTCTCCCCAAGAGATGTGATGGGAGTCTGGGACTGCCTTATGAACATGATAAATTGATACATCCAGGGTTCGAAAACATTAGAATGTTCCAAACCCAACATGCTGCTAAGGAGAGTGATGGTGTCTCCGGTTTCCCACTTGAAATCACAACGATGCAATTTGGCCCATCTTGTGAGGGCTACCTGTGGTTCATGAATCCACCTGTTAATGTGGCGCTTGCAATCCTTTTCCCTTTTGGCATAGTAATCAGCTACACTACTTTTGGAAATCTCCATGTATAGGGCAGCAGATGGGATTCTAAAAACTTTCTCAATGGTGTCCGCATCAAGACGGATTACAGCTTCTCCATCATCGTTCTTGATGGTTCGTGTCTCCTTGTCAAAATGGTGAGCACAAGCAAGAACGAACTCGGGTTCTAGGGCAGCCACCAAAAAAGAAGAAGCATGGTGAATGCGGCTGTCCAACAATCGTTGCATATTGCTATCCTTTGGACCCTCCACCCTTCTGATGAAATCTGACATGCCAACATGCCCTATTTCCGTATCCTTGATATGATCCATAGTAGAGGAAACTTGTGAAGGGGAGACCTCATTCTGGCACTTATCAAATTTGTATTTCATCTTTTTTGGAGGGGAAAATGATGGTAAATCTGACATTGAAGAACAACCTGGAATGCTGCGATGAAGACTTAAAAAGTGTCAAAGCAACATCAAGATCAGCTGCAACTATCATCTTTCCTCTTCAAATTGGAAAAATTCTAACTCTTGCACTTCACAACTTTGTGAGAGGAAGATGGGAAATAAATAGGGATGCTTGGAACTTGGTTTTTGACCAATTTTGGATCTTGAGGAATGTTTTACAAGTATACAAGTGAGGAAGAACAAATGTGCAATCGGGCTTTTCAAACCCGAATGCAAGTATACTTGTAAAAAGGAAAATGAGGTAGTGAGTGAAAAATGAGATTTTGACATGTAGGAAATGGTGGGAATGGTATGTACGGATGATGGCAATGAATATGAGTGAAAATGAAAAGATTTTGGGAAGATCATCTTTATAAAAATGGGAAGAACTTTCAACTTGTAATCAAGTTTTAAAAACCCGATTTTGAAAGGATGAGCATTTTTCCAACTTTGAAACTTGGAATTTCAACAAAAGATGATTAAGATTTTTCAACCAAAGGGGTAGATCAACTATTTTCATCTCACTTGCAATCGGGTTTTTAAATCCCGCAAGCAAAGAGGGAAAATGGGGAAAGACAATGCAATTTGCAAATTGCTTTGCAAACTTCGAACAAAGGGGAAAATCTCTCACAAAAACCGATTTTAGGCAAGAGCAAAACAAAACTAACATATATACAACTTGATCAAAGAAACTAAAACAAACTAAAACAAGAGATGAAAGCAAGAACAAGAGAAGAAAACATACCTTGACCAACAAAAATGACCTCCCAAGAACAAGAAGCAATCCTTGAAAGAAGAGAATGAATCTCTTAAATAGACAAAAGAAGAAGATACAAACCCTAGTCACGTTTTTCAAAAATGCCATATGCAGCAAAAACGCCTAACAAATCCATGAAGAATCGGTCAAATGAAGCTTCCAATCTCCACATCTAGGTAAGAGAAGCCAAAACGGCTTAGGAGAAGGAGGATTCATGGCACTTTCATGAGGTAAATCGTGGCATTTGAAGAACACGTATTTTCTGTTTTAACGCCTTTGAACCAGCAAAAACGATTACCATGTGGCACAGAAAGAGTTTCAAAATGCATGAAAATCGCTTAGGATTCAAAACACCTTCCTCCTAAAATCTCTCCACAAAAATCGATTGAATCCTTCAACAAATTCGACTTCAATAGCTGGTCAGGTTCTTGGAGAAGCGCAAGCAGCTTAAAATTTGCAAAGAACATATGAAATCGGGTTTTTAAAACCCATTTGCAAGTTTTAATATGTTCACTTTTCATGCATTAAGACAAAATCGGGTTTGTGAGAGAATACTACAAGTTTAAAATACATGTAATAGGGAAATAAAACTCCCTTTACAAGTTTTAAACAACTCAACAAAAGACTAGTAAAGGGAAAATAAAATTCCTTTAACAAGTCACAAAAATAACTTAACTTAAAAATAAAACTTGTAATAGGGAAATAAAATCCCTACTATAACTTAAAGTGACTTTATAAAACTTGTTAATGGAGGAGAAAACCCCTACCATAAATTAAAATCACTTAAGTGAAACTTTTTAAATAAATTACAAGTTTTATTTTAACTTTATAATTTAAAGTTCACTTGTAACATGTTCAAAAAGTTCCTATAATGACTTAAAAGATAAAAAGGAACAAGGGGGAAAATTAAAAGTAAGTTACAAGTTTAAAAATTACATAAAGTGCACTTGTAATTGTTGTCCTCATTTTTGTTTTCAAAAATGACGGACCATTACATAAAAATTGTCAAAAAATGATAATTTTACTCTATGGCATGCTTCCCGAGGCATAATTTTATTTCACCCTTGGACTGGCTTAATCCTCAATCCATCCTCAAACCACGCTTCAAATTTCATCGCATTTTGGGTTTGTTTGCTATGTCTTTCCTTCAATTTCAGGTTTTTTCTCCCTAACTACAGGTGGGAAATTTTCCTTAAGTTGCAAGTTTTAATGTTTTCCTTTTTTAGTCTTTGTAGGGAAATTTTTAGCTAATTACAAGTACACTTTATTGAAAAAGAACTTGTAACTTACTTTTTATTTCCCCGTTGATGCTTTTTGGCTTTTTAAATTGTAATAGGGTTTTTTTTGATAAGTTACAAGTTAATTTTAAATTGCAAATTTAAAAAGTTACTTGTAATTCTTTTATAAAGTTCCTATTTTAGTGTTTTTACTTGTAATGGGGATTTTATTCCCCTATTACATGTATTAAGTTATTAAAACTTGTTGAGGGGATTTTATTTTCCCCTTACAAGTTATACTCTCCCAAAAACCCAATTTTGCCTGGAATGGAAATAAAGTGACATTTTAAACTTGCATTTGAGTCTCAAAAACCCGATTTGCTCCATAAGAGAAAATAAAGGCATTTTTGAACTTGCAATGTGGTCTCACAAACCCGATTTTGCCTTGTGCAAAATAAAGTGACATTTTTAAACTTGTAAAATGAAAAAAGAAACTCGATTTTCATTCTTACATGCAAAATAAAACTTGTTGCATTCTTCCAAGAACCAGACCAAGTATTTTTCCTCTCCTAAACCGATTTTGCCACAAATTCTTCCCGATTTTTGTGGAGAGATTCATGGATCAAGGAGACGATATGATAGCAACGCGGTTTTTGTGAGTTTGGAAGCACATTGCATTTGATCTGGTAAATGTTTTATACCTCATTTACTGCGTTTTACCACTTCAAAACCGTTTTTCACGTGCTACATTTTGGGGTTTTGGTGCCACGATTTCGCTTCATCTTTGGGCGTTTGGCTTTGGGCTCTCCTACGTGGCATTTGTTAAATTTAGGCGATCAGATTATATGAAAAGAAAATTCACACAAAATACACAATGTATATCCTTGGAAAACCTTCCTCTATGAAGGTGGAAAACCCAGACAAGAAGTTCCTTATTATTTATTGATACATAAAATGTTTATACAATGAATCTGCCTTATTCCTTGATACTTGAATCAATTTACTTCTATATACAATCTGCTAAGAATAAGTTCAGTCTGATACATAAACTATCCACTCGCTGTTTATAATGCCAATGCCATTGTCTGAATATCTGTAGGTAATTGATATATCGCAACACAAGGAGGAACACGATCTGTATACTGATTGTGAGATTCAGACTGCTAGATATCGAAGATTGTTTTCTAAACGTCGAACACGATCTGCAGAATATTGTATTATATATTTCTTCAAATGTAACGTTTCGATGCATATCCCATACATATAACCGATTATGTTTTTCCTCCAACCAACACGACTTCTTAACAAGTCGGTCATGGAATTAACCATCACGTCTCTTCACTTCTCTCAGGGTAGCGGGATATATGAATTAGACTATCTTAACAAGTCATTAAATATAACCGTTTCAATGATTAATAACCGAAAATATATATATAAGTTGAATATGAAATGTGTAAGGCCAAAGGCCCTTCACGCATTTTATAGCGAAGTCGGGGTTTGGGAATCTGACGGACGCTATTCATCAACACTCCCTCTTAGCTAGGGAGGAATCCTTTTAGTCATCTGAGTTACATAGTCATGGCCACTTCTAGAGGGTGAGTGCGCTCAAATGCTCAGTCATGAAATCTCTCACATGACATTTACGTACCTACTAGCAGAGGGCGAATCCACCATACCTACTCGCAGAGGGTGGAACAAGGGCTGGAACCTCAAACTTCTCTTGCAGAGAAGAATGCAACACAAGGGTTGATACCTCAAACTTCTCTCACAGAGAAGAATGCAACACAAGGGTTGATACCTCAAACTTCTCGCACAGAGAAGAATGCTCAACAAGGGTTGTGTTGACGTGTATTTTGTACACCATCATACACAGAATAAAATACCAATAGGCATCTTATCCTCTCTTGAGAAAATAGTCTCTAACTGCTGAAGATTCGCATAAAGGATCAGTTAGGAAGACTCCAAGGTTCTGTTAGTAGGGTCTCTACGTGTGGACAAGCTTCCAGCGGTATGATGTGATTTGCTGTTTCCTTCAAGGGGTCTTACGCATTCCGAAAGTTCAAGATTTGCTAAACTAAGGAAACTTTCAAAAATAACAAAAGAGTAGGGTTTGAAAGAGGTCTAATCTAATCTAACCCTAAGAATGACTTCGTGTAGACAAGACTTGGCAAGATTCAACCAACTTCAATTTTGCCATAAGATAACAACTCAATTGAAATTGATGCGATCTTCTAAGGTAACAAAATGATATTCAATGCATCAAAGATCAAAGACACTACCACGAAGGTACATATCCAAGATACAATAATGATTGAAGGTTAAGGGACTCAAAGTATTCTCCAGTCGACCACGCAAGGCGTTCCTACAATCAGCAAGAAGCTAGTGGTTTGGATTACGAATCCTACCAAAGATCAAATCTCACACAATGTTCTTCAAATTAACACACTACTTTGATTGAGCATGATTCAAGTAAGTTAAACAACCATGAAGATAACCAAGAAAGTTGCAACAAAACACCATAACTTCAATATTTTATTGATTTCCAAGTCATCATGTACAACAATTGCTTGAATTCCTCTCTTCAAAACTCAATCTTGCTACAAAATAAAATTGCTTCTAACTTCTAATCTCTTAGCTATCTCTCTTCTCTATTACATCAACTATTGACTATTAACTATTACCAAATGAAATGAAAAATGAGGGTATAAATAACATCCCCAGTTACAATGAAAGGTCCAGATCGAAAGTAGATCAACGGTCAAGATCATGACACCTAAACCCTAATTAGGGTTTGTTACAAATGGCCTCCTTTTTACTGAACAATATTAAATACATAGCCAAATATTAAATTTGGCACAAAAACCTAGGAGACATAAACCAATGACAAATAAGATGCCATGTCATCTATAACAACCTTTCATCTAGAACCTTATTCCCTTTCCAATGTTCTTTTTTGGCATATGCAATGAATCTTGTCACGATTCCTTCGATTTCTGCAATTGGAATCTCGGGAAGATTCTTCATACTCTCTTCCAAGTGGATGACCTGATCGAATGCATCTAGAAGAGCTGCGTCCCAAGTAGATTCAAGTTCCTTTGTTCTTTCAATCAGGAGCATGGTGGCAAACATTTGATCATATTGCTCATCTGTAACATTTGCGTCCTTGCAAAAGATGACCTTGATTCTATCCTCTAACTCCTGCATATCCACATCTGTCTCGACCTCGATCCTTCTGCCAAGAATGGTACGAAGTACCTCAAATACTCTGTCCTAGATCGGATTGATCACCTCCTCAACTTGGCCACATCTAACACTGATGTCCTCGAAGAAAACACTCTTCATATGGAGTAAGGTTGACCACTGAAACAAACTGTGAGATTCTCCATCCAAGATCTTCTCTTGCGCTAAAACTTTCCTTGATGTGTGTCTAATTACCTTCAAGACAGGAATGATAACATCCTTGGTATGGGCGAATGCAGCTACTATTATCATCAAATTGTGGATTATCTCAAGAACTTGGATAGCCTGATGAATAATCTTCATCATCCTTGTTACAAATTCTATGGCCACTGTATGAGATATATCCATCCAATTACTTGTACGTTGGACCATGTTCCTGAATCTTTCTGCCTCACTGATTGATTGAAGTGGAAGTGCTTGCACTGGTGATCTAGCTGGATCCTGACGTCCCAAAGGTTCATTGATGTGACTGAAATAAGTCCTCCATGCACCGACCTCTCTCTCAAGCTTTCTGTTCTTCTCCATTTCTTCTCTAAGCTTGTCTTTCAATGCCTCAAATGAATCGGTGGCATCATCTAAAGTCTGCTCTGCTGTAGATGGTCCTAGCTCAAATGTCTGTATATCATATTCCTCTGCTAGGATCTCACCTTCATATTTGTCTACTGCCGGTGTAGCTATCTGCAATTTCCTGGATCCAGTCTCATCTCGAATCATCTTGGACATCTTGGTAGCCTTTCTCTTCTCTGTTACTTCGTGAGAATGTCCAACAAGGCTCTCTAAATCAATTGCACTGTCCTCGTCCTCTACTACGATCACCTTGGTTAATCTTTCCTTCAACCAATCTGGGATAATCGATCTTGTCTCTTGAACTTGAATTTCCTTATGTACTATTTCTTCTTGTCTGGGAGGAGATGATATTTCATTGTCTTCTTTGTCTTCATCTAACTCATAGTCTTGGAGAGATCCATCTGGTGACCCTTGTTGTGCTTGTCCTTCCTCCTGCCTATCGTTCTGTACCATCGACTCCATGGATTCTTCCACTTGAATTGTTCTCTTCTCAGGTCTAGAAGAAATACCGAATGATTGATCTCTGTTAGCCTCTTGTTTCTTCTTGGAAGATTCTCTCTTTCCAGGTCTCTCTTTCCTCTTCAAACCTCTTGGATGGAGATTGCCCTCACTGGCACATCGAAGGTTTCCTTCACCTGAATTTCTAGGATTAGGATTGCCTTCACTCACACTAGCTCCACCTTCGGCTGGTTTCTCTTCCAAAGTGAAAGTCATAGCTATGCCTTGTTCTCTCAACTTCTGATGTTGTATGTCAATCCATCTGCGAGTACAAGACAAGACTGGTGCCATCAAAGTAGCTAAATCCACGACCTCGGGCTCATTCCAATCTAACCTTATTGTTTTGCTTTCTCGATCATAGGAAGACTGGATATGTCTGCCACTGTCCTGAGCTTGGTCGGCCACTCTGTAAATCCTGCATTTCCTGATGAAATCCAAAGGCAATCTAGAATGCATTTTCCGTTTCACTTCAAGATCATCTAAGAGATTCATCATAAAATCTTCAATTTGGTACTCATGCCTAAACCTTCTGCCGACTGTCTCCTCTAAATGCCCATGTGGATCAAAGCTTTCTCTCAAAGCAAAAGATGGAAAAGAATACAAGGCTAACTCCTTCTCTGCGTCATCCATGGCTAAAGCATTAGGACATACCTCAACTGAATTACCCAAAATGATAGGTACTGGAACTCCATTCTGATGTCTGTGTCTGAATGCCTTCACATATGCTGCCAACTGTCTTGTTACTTCAAGTAACACAATTCTGTCTGTCGGATATCTCGGCAACATGTATGGAGGTAAAGGACATCCATGCACTCTAATATAAGTGAACTTGGGAAACTGAATGAACCAAGCACCGTACCTCTTTATGAATTCCTGGGCATCCTAAGATAACCTGTTGTGAATTCCACCTTGCAACGTCCTTGTGATGTTCATCGTGAAAGTATCATTAACCAACTTATAGTTGCTCCCTGGCGGATGATGCAAGTAGGCATAGGAATCACAAGCTCTGACCTCTCTGGGTCCTCTTCCAATCACTCCTCTGTGAGGTAGTCCTGCGTACTCAACACTCCTAATCAAGGCATAAATGACATATGAACTCATGTGGAAGGACTTAGTAGCCTTGAGTCTCCTCAACTTTACGTCCAAGCAATGGCTAATCATCCTAGCCCAATGTATCGTACCTTTTCCCTGAACGATCACCTGGATGAAGTAAAACATCCACTTCTCAAAATAGAAGGCATGAGGGGCTCCTGTAACTCGGTTGAGCATGGTAATCAAATCTCTATACTCCTCCTGGAAATCAATCCTGTGCGGTGTGTTCGGGACCTTGCTCAGACGGGGATGGCTCTTAAGTAGCCAGTTCTTATTGATAATGCTTAGACAAGCATCTGGATCATCTTCGTACATTGATCTGGCTCCTTCTATGCTCTTGTATATCATGTCCCTGTGCTCTGGAAGATGGAAAGCTTCACTTATAGCTTCCTCTGAAAGGTACGCCAAAGTGTTTCCCTCTTTGGACACGATCGTTCTGGACTGTGGATCATAATGACGAGCACACTCGATCATCAACTCATGGCACTGAACAGCTGGAGGAAAGCCGGCCGCCTTAATGATGCCACTCTCTATTATTCTCCGGGCGACAGGTGATGGCTTGCCAACGTAAGGGACCTCTCGAAACTTCTTCGTGCTGAAGTTGCCCAAGTTTGTATCTCCAATGTTGCTCCACTTCGACACGATCTTGGTCTCCACTTCTTCGGTCTTCTGATCTTCTTTCATGAGAGCTGAACGACTGGTGGATGCTCCCGCCTTCGGGGTTGCCATACCTACAAAACATTTCATAATGAGAAGCTAGATTTTGCAATGAATAACATAGATTAGAGAGATGAATTTTTTAGGAAACCTCATGATAAGTCTTTAGAGTTATCATTTCCTAAAAAATAACGATTGAGCTAGGAATTCAAAATTCAAAATATGATGATCAACAATTCAAAATTAAAACAATAAAATCAAATCGCCATACCTCAATAGAGAGCTAGCTCTAGAATGCAAATAAAGAAAATTCGCCTAGGCAAAAAGATCGAAAATATATAGTCTTCAACGTGATCTCCTCAATGCCTTTGACAATTCGCTTCAAATGGAAACTTGGATTCGCACCACCTTAGATGATATTAGCGCCACCTTGCTTTGTAAACTCCAAATCGCACCACCTTGAATACAACTCGCACTTTCCTTTGTCTTCCTCAAATCGCATGTGGAAAGGTAAAAATGATAATGTGAAAATAATGGTTTTCACCTCTCCCTTTATAGCGCTCACACCACAATTACCATATAGGCCGACTTGGTGATTAAACAAGGCAATTTAAAAGATTTTTTGAATAAATACAAGAGCCGACCTCCATAAAACACCAAGCGCTATATTTAATTTTTTATTAAAATAATTAATTAATTATTAAATGCCTTTGTTATTATTGAATAAATTCGATTTTTCTTACAAGGCAAAAACAATTAATTAATACCAAACGCAATATTTAAATGCCATTTTTAATTAAATATCAATTTTGCTAGCATTTAAATAAATTCAAAAATGTTTGTTTGAGCGCCAAAATATTTTGAAAATGAAGTATACGTACCTCATCGCCCTGGTCCCTGACTAGGGGACAAGAGCAATCCATCAACTTCATCATGATTCTTGCAATTTCGACGTCCAAAGTCTTCATCTCCATGTTCAAATCGACCATTTTGTCGGGTCCTTCGAGTTTGAGTGTCTTGCTTGTGCGAACAAATGCCTTTATAACCATTATCGCCCTAGTCCCTTGGAGAGGGACAGGAGCGATCTTCATACTTTCACGTTGATCTTGCATCTTCGAACTCCAATTTTCATCATAAGGCAAATAATAACATTGCTTGTTCATTCCATGCTCGTCCCACTTGCTTTTCACAAGGCATTTTGATGTTTAAAGGATCATCGCCCTTGTCCCTTGGAGAGGGACAGGAGCGATCCTTGTCTTTTCTCCATTTTAAGCTCAAACTGGTAATATTTAACGTCTATCTCCCTTTGTATCGCCTTCCAAATGATGTTTAAAACCTTGTGCAACCTTATTTCAACGTGATCTTTAAAGGATATCATGTGTTTTGGCAAATATCGCCCTGGTCCCTTGGAGAGGGACAGGAGCAATCTCCATGTCCTGGCTCAAATTTGTAAACATTTGATCTTCGTTCTTCGTTCATTGCCTTCCAAAGGACGTCCTTTACTTCGCCAATCCTTGCATTGTCTTGATTTTGAAGGAGCATAAGTGTTTTTGTAAAAATCGCCTTGGTCCTTGTCCAAAGGACAGGAGCGATATAAGTCTTTTAGCTCAATTGATAACACTTTGACGTTCAAAACTTTTGCATATCACCTTCAAAAGACGCCTTGAACCTTTTACAACTTTGTGAAGTCTTGACTTAACGTGATTTTTGCATGAATTGTTCAATACATTCAATATCGCTCTGGTCCCTTCCCAAGGGACAGGAGCGAACTTCAATACTTTGAGGTTATGCTTGCGTTCTCCAACTTGTAATTGCTATCATCGTGTAAAACGTAGTCTTTTGATCCTCGTTGATTGCTTGATGCTTGATAAACTTTCAAGATTTATGCCTTTATGCAACTTTCGCTCTGGTCCCTCCCTGAGGGACAGGAGCGAACTGAGATATTTTAGTGCAAATCTTTCAACTTGGCGACCTTTGTAACTTCGTGCTTGATCGAAATGCCTTGAAATGCCCTTGCCACCTTGTTCTTCGTCTTAGAATGTCTTGAATTTTGAAGGGACGACAATATAACCATTCTATCGCCCCGGTCCCTTGGAGAGGGACAGGAGCGATTCTAGCTCTGTAGGCCTCATTTCACTTTATCATCTTCAAAACTTATATTCAACGGATTCGTAATGTACCCTTCCATTCATCTATGCCTTGGGATCCATTCAAATTGGGCAAGAAAGTTATCCACAACAAAAATCGCTCTGGTCCCTTGGAGAGGGACAAGAGCGAACTTAAGCATTTTGGTCCTTTGTTGGCATTTGGTGATCTTCAATTTATCTTCAATGAGTTCATTTCACCTCCTTTCTTGCCTTCAAACATAAACTTGACTTGATCTTTGCCTGAATCTCGCCTTATGAAGAATATCGCTCTGGTCCCTTGGAGAGGGACGGGAGCTACAATGTACTTCGCCCCGGTTCCTTCCTGAGGGACAGGAGCGATTTTGGCATTCTGGACCATTCTCCTTCACGACGGCACTTCAAGTTGTATTCATTTGATAAAACATATCTCCTTGGACATCTTCAAATCGTTAGGTCATTAAAATCCTGCAAGGACAAAGCGATATTCGATTTGTAGCTCCGGTCCTTCACTGAGGGACAGGAGCGATTTTGCTCCTACAGGCCAAAATATCATGATTTTACAAGTTTAATCAATTCCCGAGGCAAAAACAAATCATTCCCAACGCCCGGGATCAAAAATCAAAAAAGTCAAAATTTGGTCAAAATTAGTCAATTGGACAAAAATTCACATTTCACCTTCAACACTTAGACAAATTTAAGCTCTGCACTCAAAATTCCAATTGAAAATAGACCACTTTGGCGAAATCATTGCATTCAAAATTTGCATTCTTACAAAAGAAGCTCAAAAGCTCTCAAAATTGACTGGATTCTGGCCCAAAAAGATGGCAATTAAAACCCTAAGGCTTGACCCTAAATCCAGACAATTGACTGACTAACAAAACCCTAAAAGCGAAGCGAAAAGCGAGCAAAAAAAACGAGCAAAAAGAGGGGGTCCCCATTTGCAATGGGGCGATGTGTGAAATGGTCACAACAGGTTGATACCTCAAAATTCTCTCTCAAAGAAGAATGCTCAACAAGGGTTGATACCTCAAAATTCTCTCTCAGAGAAGAATGCTCAACAAGGGTTGATACCTCAAACTTCTCTCTCAGAGAAGAATGCATGACAAGGGCTTGCACCTCAAACTCCTCTCACAGAGAAGAATGCATTATAATACATATCAAGTAATTACTGATGTTGAGACTCCCTCTCAGCAACAGCTTCATTTTCCACAATTTCAAGCTTGTCTCGAAAATGCACAAATTTCACTTTTGCAAGAGGCTTGGTGAAAATGTCGGTCGTCTACTCCTCAGTACAAATGTATCTCAACTGAACAGCATTCCTTTGTACCATATCTCTTATATAGTGGTACTAAATCTCTACATGCTTCGTTCTATCATGAAATACCGGATTGACTGAAAGCTTTACACAGCTTTGATTATCACAATGTATGATAGTAGGCTCCAGTGATTGACCAAACAATCCTGCAAGGAGCTTACGAAGCCACACTGCTTCACAGGTTGCTACACCTGCTGCTATATATTCTGCCTCTACAATGCTTAGGGCTATTGAAGACTGCTTCCTGCTACACCAGGAAATCATAGCAGATCCCAAACGGAAACAACAACCAGAAGTGCTCTTCCGATCAGTAACACTCCCTGCCCAATCAAAATCAGAATATCCTTCAAGAATCAGGTCCATACTGGAAGAGTATTTCAAGCCATATCCAACTGTGCCACGCAAGTATCTCAAGATATGCTTGACTGCAACTAGATGTATCTGTCTAGGTTCACTCATGAACTGACTAAGTGCACTCACTGCATAACAAATATCTAGTCTAGTGTTAACTAGACACATCAGGGACCCAATCGATTGCCTGTAAATAGTAGGGTCCACAAGATCCGAACTAGCTGTGGCTTCCCTTAATTTCTTCAAGTTAGTTTCCATGGGTGTGGACATGGATTTACAATCTGTCATTCCAAATCTCTTCAAAATGTTGATGGTGTATTTACCTTGACTTAGGATAATCCCATTGGGCCTCTGCCACACCTCCAACCCTAGAAAGAAGTGCATAAGTCCCAAGTCCTTCATCTCAAATTCTGAAGCCAGCTCCTCCTTACATCTAATAATGAGATGATCTTCTCCGATAACAAATAGATCATCAACATAAAGTACCAAGATCAACATATCACCATTGAATACTTTGAAGTAAAGATTTGGATCAACATCATTTTTCGTAGAAACCCAAACCCACTAAGTATCTATCAATTCTTTCATACCAAGCCCGAGGAGCCTGTTTAAGTCCATATAGGGCTTTCTTCAATTTACACACATGAGACTCTTTCCCATGAATCACGAACCCCTCAGGTTGCTCGATGTAGACTTCTTCTTCAATCATGCCATTGAGAAAAGCAGTCTTCACATCCATCTGATGCAACTTCCATCCTTTAGTTGCTGCAATAGCAATGATGGTTCTAATGGAAGTATAGCGAGCAACAGGGGCAAATGTTTCTTCGTAGTCTATTCCTTCTTGTTGGGAAAAACCACGAGCCACAAATCTAGCTTTGTACTTTTCAATGCTGCCATCAGCTGCATGTTTTATTTTGAGCAACCACTTGGAAAATACAACAGACTTCCCTTCTGGTCTAGGCACAATATCCCACACATTGTTCTTGAGAATGGATTGATACCCTTCGTCCATGGCATCTTTCCAAACTTGTTGATTTGAGGCTTCTTCTACACTAGACGGTTCAGATTCAATAAGATTACACATTAATGCAACATAACCAGAGAACCTTTGTGGTCTTTTGCTTTCCCTGAATGTGCCTCTAGGAGCAGCAAATTGTTCTGCTTCCTGCATAGTGTTTCGTGCCCAAAGAGGTCTCTTTCGAGACACAACAATATCCCTAGGCCCATTAGTGGGATCGAAAGGTTCAATTGGATCATTGCATATATCAGGTTCTGTAGACTCCCTCTGAACCTCAGGAGTATGGTCAATATCCATGTCTTGAGGAGTCTCATCATCTATCTCCATGCATGAGTCCTTTGATTTTCTGAATGCAACATCTTCCTCAAATGTGACATCCCTGCTAACCTCTATTTGCTTTTGACCAGGAATGTAAACACGATAGGCTTTGGAGGTTTCACTGTAGCCTACAAATATTCCTCTCTTGCCAGAAGGCTCCAACTTGGTTCTCTTGTCCTTGGGTTTATGAACATACACAGGACAACCAAATATTCTCAGGTGACTGATATCAGGCTTGATACCTGAGAAGGCTTCTTCAGGAGTTATATTTTGTAATATCCGATGAGGACATCTATTTTGAACATACATTGTTGTTCTAAAGGCTTCTGCCCGTACAAAAATTTGAAGGTCTTGATCATGAATCATAGCTTTTGCAACTTCAACTATAGATTTGTTCTTCCTTTCAGCAACCCCATTTTGTTGAGGGTTGTAAGGAACACAGAACTCCCTCTTGATCCCTACCTCAATATAGAAATCACGAAAACACAGAACTCCCTCTTGATCCCTGCCTCGATACAGAAATCACGAAAGCTATCCGAGGTGTATTCACCTCCATTGTCAAACCTTAGAATTTTAAGTTTCTTTCCAGTGATATTTTCTACAAGAGCTCTAAACTCTTTAAACCTACCTAGGACTTCATTAGACTCTTTAGACCTTAAGAAATAAATCCAAGTCTTCCTAGAGTAGTCATCTATAAAAGTTACATAATACAAACATCCACTTAGGGATAGAATTGACATTGGACCACATAAGTCTGAATGTACAAGATCTAGTATTTCTTTAGACCTACTTTCATTGCTATGGAAAGGACTTTTAACATTTTTACCTATAGCACAACCTTTACAAGTACCATCATTTACATGAATGAGTTTAGGAATACCTTTTACCATCTTCTCCAAAGATGGGAGAGCCATGAAGTGAAGATGTCCAAGTCTTTTGTGCCATAGTTCGCTGGAACTTACAGAATCATGAATAAGTGCTTGAACTGGGAGAGTAGAGAGTTTGTATAAACTCTCATGTCGATTTCCGATCACACGAGCAGTCTTGATGTTGGAGTTCTTAGGCCAAGCAAGAACTCTTCCTTCAGAAAATGCAATTTGATATCCCTTATCCTCCAAGGCTGAAATGGATACTAGGTTCCTCTTGATCCCTGGAACGAACAATACATCACTTAGGTGTAGAGAAACTCCTGATTCAAGTTTTAGAGATGTAGCTCCAATTCCTCTTACAACATAGCGTGCATCATCCCCAATGATGACTTGGAGATGTGATCTTTCTCTACTTAATCAGAAAGGTACTCCCGATGACCGGTGATATGTTGAGAGGCTCCACTATCAATTAACCATGTATCACTATTCGTAGGAACATTGCTTGATAATGCTGATATGAAAAGAAAACCATTGGAGTTATCTTCAACCTCCTTCTGAGATGAGACTTCATTGATGTTTGCTCCTTGATGATTCGGTCTTGTTAAACAATCCTATGCAGAGTGACCAAACTTGTCACATCTGAAACACTGGATGCAAGAGAGATATTTCTTCCTCTTCCTGGAATCAGGTGCATAATCTGATTTGAAATTCTATTCTTTTTGAAGTTGCCCTTCTTCCAATACTTTCGCTTCTTGGTAGATTGAGCGGCAAGAACATGTGTATCTTCATTTTGAGAACTTTTGACGATTCCTCTAGCAGTCAATCTTGATTCTTCTTGAATACAATCTGCTCGAAGTCGATCAAACTTAGGTAATTTTGACCTTCCACTTATGCTTTGAATAAATGGCTCCCATGAATGAGGCAGACCATTCAAGGCTAGCATGACAAGGTCTTTATCTATCACTTGATCCCCAATTGTGCATAGTTGATCTCTCAATTCTGAAATTTCATGAAGTAGGTTATGACTGAATCTCCTTTTTCCATCTTCACTTGGTGGAGTTGCTGTCTCAAGGCAAGAGCCCTACTTACGTTGTTAATCTCATATAAACCTTCCAAGGTCTTGAACATATCTCTTGCAGTTGTCATCTTGGAGATGAGAGGTACCAAGTTATCCCTTACGGAGTCGATTAATATCTTCTTTGCTTTGATGGCATTTTTCTTGAATTGTAGTTTCTCTTCATGATCTTCAGGTTCGGATAAATCATTTTCCTCTATGAATTGAAGAAGATCAATCTCTTCAAATGCAATGAGCACTCTAAACTTCCATGAGGTGAAGTTAGATGCACCTTCAAGTCTATCTTCAACTTTAAGACCATTCACCATTTTCAAGACTTAGGGATATTGCACGGTGGGGAGAGAGATGAGAGAATATTTAGAAGTTGTTTAGAATCTGATCACGATCTTCTTTCACCGTGGCTCTGATACCATGTTAAATTTAGGTGATCAGATTATATGAAAAGAAAATTCACACAAAATACATAGTGTATATCCTGGGAAAACCTTCCTCTATGAAGGTGAAAAACCCAGCCAAGAAGTTCCTTATTATTTATTGATACATAAAATGTTTATACAATGAATCTGCCTTATTCCTTGATACTAGAATCAATTTACTTCTATATACAATCTGCTAAGAATAAGTTCAGTCTGATACATAAACTATCCACTTGCTGTTTATAATGCCAATGCCGTGTGTCTAGAATATCTGCAGGTAATTGATATATCGTAACACAAGGAGGAACACGATCCGTATACTGATTGTGAGATTCAGACTGCTGGAGATCGAGGATTGTTTTCTAAACGTCGAACACGATCTGCAGAATATTGTATTATATATTTCTTCAAATGTAACGTTTCGATGTATATCCCATACATATAACCGATTATGTTTTTCCTCCAACCAACACGACTTCTTAACAAGTCGGTCATGGAATTAACCATCACGTCTCTTCAGGGTGGCAGGATAGATGAATTAGACTATCTTAACAAGTCATTAAATATAACCATTTCAATGATTAATAACCGGAAATATATATATAAGTTGAATATGAAATGTGTAAGGCCAAAGGCCCTTCACGCATTTTATAGCGAAGGCGTAAAGGTGGAGTCAAGGTGTTTTGAAGCGTTGGAAGACTACAGGTGTTCAAGAAGTTGCCAAAACCTTCATTTCGCCACACAAAGGAACCACAAGATGACAAAGAAAGCCTTTGCCAGCACTTCAAGGCAAGATATGCTATTGGAGAAGGAAGACTGGACAATAAGGAAGCCTCATCAAGCAATGGAAGTACATCATTCATCACGTCAGAGACAGAGAAGGATCAAGCAAGTCACAAGCATTAGACAAGGTGGCATCCCAGTCATCACTCCTCCGGTCGGATTGGTTCACCTCAGCATGACCAGATTCAATGTACCTGACTCCTCGGAGACCACACAAACTTCGGTGTACCTACCCCCGCTTCCTATTGGTCCTCACTCCTGGAATGTAATTTTTTCATTGGCTAAGAAAGTTTGTTGTAACAAACCCTAATTAGGGTTTCTATCTTATAATCCTAGCCATTGATTCTTAGACTTCAGTCAATCAGAGTCCTCTGTTTGTAAAGGGCTCCCTATATAAAGCCTTGGCTCCTCATTTGTAAAGGTTGATAGAGAATAGCTAGTAGTCAAAGAATAGGAAATAGTTAGAGTAGAGTAGAAAGAGAAGGCAAAGATTGTTGCAAAAGACTTGTAAATTTCATTGAAGAAATGATGAATTTTATGTGTCGACTCAAACAATTTGCATGGTCTCTATACTTCTCAAATTTGATTTCATGTTATTAGATGAATGGAAGAAATTTGTATGATCAACGATGAAATTTGTATATCCATACTACTAGTAGTTTGTTGATTGCAGACTTGCCTTGCGTAGTCAACTGGAATCATTTAGCCTAAACTTAACTTCAATTATCGTTTCTTCATTGATATGCATCAACCTAACCGTGTCCATGTTTGTGGCGGTGATTTGCACATCATAAAGCTTTCCTTAGAAGATCGCACTAACCTTGTGGAGATGATCCTAGCATGTCAAAGCAAGACTTAGTTAGAGTTTCATCAAAGGTCATCAATTGCTCCTACATTCTTAGTGTTAGAATTAGATCCTTCTCCAACCCTTATCCTTTTCCCTTTTTAAAAAATCAAGGATCAGTAAAGACCCACGTTCCAGTGATATCCAAAGCAAATCAGACGCTCAGGTCATTGAATGTAAGTCCCCTTGTGATTCCAGCAAAATCACATCATATCGCAAGAGCTTATCCACACGTAGAGAACCTACAATCAGAACCTTGGAGCTACTCCGATTGATCCTTCTGCGAGATCTTCAGCATTCGGGCAAGCTTTATTCAAGAGAGGATAAGGTACCTTTAGGTATTTTATTTTGTGTTTGGTCGTGTACAAAAGACACATCAACACTACAGCAGTTCGTGATATACCTACAACAGGTTGATATACATCTATAGCAGTTGTATGTTCACAGCAGTTGGATCATAGACAACGAGTGGACTACACTTCTAATACACAGCAGATTGTATACATTCCTCTCACTTTGTGAATGCTGAATAGAAGTGTTCAATATTGTAAAGACATATTGTAAATTGATAAAATACAATAAGAAATATCATTGCTGGGTTTTTCACCTTCAAGAGGAAGGTTTTCCCAAGATAAACTTTGTGTAGTTGTATTTGAATTATCTCTATATAATCTGATCATTAAAATTTAACATGGTATCAGAGCCAGGTCCAGACTAGAAGCCCCAAGCACACGAGAAGTGTGGCTTAAGGGGGGGTGTTGGTGTTGGAAATAAGCCACACCCGGACCGACGATGGATTGGTCCAAGAGGGTCCAGTAGCTCAGTGGTAGAGCACTTCAGTAGCGTATGAAAGGTCCTAGGTTCAAGTCCTAGCTGGTCCATGTCTCAACATTTATTTCTTCAAATGTAACGTCTCGATGCATATGCCATACACATAACCGATTACGTTTTTCCTCCAACCAACACGACTTCTTAACAAGTCGGTCATGGAATTAACCATCACGTCTCTTCAGGGTGGCGGGATATATGAATTAGACTATCTTAACAAGTCATTAAATATAACTGTTTCAATGATTAATAACCAGAAATATATATATAAGTTGAATATGAAATGTGTAAGGCCAAAGGCCCTTCACGCATTTTATAGCGAAGTCGGGTTTTGGGAATCCAACCAAGGCTATTCATCAACAGTATTTCCTTAGCGATTTGACTCATTTTTCTAGCATTTTGAAACACGTTTTTGCTATAATTTCTCCAAATCCGAGTTTGGAAAAACGTGGCTAGGATTTTCAAGTTCGATTTGTTGCTTATTTAAGGGATTGTCTTCTTCATTCAAAGATTGTTTCAACTTTTGAAGAGGCATTTCATATTGAAGCAAGGTATGTCTTCTTTTCTTCTTGTTTCATTTTCTTGTTTTCTTGTCTTTCCATTCTAGTTGTAAATTTGTATATATGTTGGTTTTGCCCTAAAATTGGTTTTGTGAGAGAGATTTTCCCGTTTGCAAAGCAATTTGTGGATTGCATTGTTCTTCCCCATTTGCCCTCTTTAATTGTATTCAGGATTTTAAATCCCGATTACAAGTTGGATGAAAATAATTAATCTTCCCTTATGATTATAAGACTTCAACCATCTTTTGGTAAAATTCCAAGTTGCAAAGATGAAAAACACCCATTCTTCCAAAATCAAGTTTTTAGAACTGGATTGCATGTTGAAAGTTCTTCCCATTTTCTTAAAAATGACATTCCCAAAATCTTCCCATTTTTATCCATACTCATTGCCTATATCCGCACGTTCCGTTCACGTCACTTCCCACAAGTCCAAATCTCATTTTTCACTCTTTTCTCCATTTTCCGTTTTACAAGTATACTTGCATTCGGGTTTTAAAAATTTGTCTGCATGTTCGTTCTTCCCCACTTGTATACTTGTAAAACTTTCCCCAAGACCCAAAATTGGTCAAAGTCAAATTTCCAGTATTCCCATTTATTTCCCATCTTTCTCTCACAAAGTTGTGAAGTGCAAGGGCTGGAATTCTTCCCATTCGAAGAAGGAAAAATGTTAGTTGCAGCTGATTATGATGTTGCCTTAACACTTTTTAAGTCTTCATCGCAATACACCAGGTTGTCCTTCAATGTCAGATTTACCATCGTCTCCCATTCCGAAGAAGATGATGTATAAATATGACAAGTACCAAAATGAAGTTTCTATTACGAAGTAATTGGTAAATATTTGCTTAATATTAACAGAGATCAATAGATCTTTATATACAAGAAGAAAGACGATGTTTCCTTAGGAAACGATCGTGAAGAATAGAAACATTCTATTCTAGCTAATAGCTAACTAAGTATTTACAGAATATTACAGTAGATAACCATTAACAATAAATAGAAACTACCTATTATCGTAATACCCTCCCTTAATGGTTAATCTATCCACTACACCAAGCTGTCCTCTGAATTTGACAAACTTATCTGGACCAAGTGGCTTGGTGAGAATGTCTGTAGTTTGATCCGCTATAGAAACATACTGCAAGTCTATGATCTTGTCTTCAACCAGCTGCCGTATGTAATGACAATGAACATCTGCATGCTTGGTTCGTTCATGGAAGACTAGATTCCGGGCTAACTTGATAACGCCATCGTTATCAACAAACAAAGTGGTCGGTCCTGCTGGTGACATCTGCATATCCCCAAGCATCCGAGGAAGCCGGATAGCTTCACAACCTGCCTTAACTACCCCTTTGTATTCAGCCTCTATAGAGAAGAGAGAAACAGCCTGCTGCTTCTTATTGGTCCATGTGACAGCACCAGATCCCAAACTAAACGCATATCCAGAAGTTGACTTTTTATCGTCACTGTTCTATTGGGGTGTGTGGGGTGTGGTTAACTAGCGCTTAATGCCATGAATATCACAGAAGCTAAAGAATTCATTAGAACAAAATTCCCCCCCATTATCTGATCTAAGAGCAATGATAGATTTCCCATACTCTTTTTCAACTAGAGGTTTAAACTTCTGAAATATAATAAACGCTTATGATTTCTTTGCAAGAAAATAGACCCACATTTTTCTACTGAAATCATCAACAAACAACAGAAAATACCTGGACCCAAGAACAAAAGGAGTAGTCATAGGGCCGCAGATATCAACATGAACAAGCTGAAGTACCTGACAAGCTCGCCATGAATCGCCACTTTTGAAGGGTGTGCGATGTTGCTTCCTAGCCTGGCATGCATCACAAGCTCCAAGTTGTTGAGTCTGAATCTCTGGCAACCCGAGGACAAGCACGTCCCGAGCAAGCTGAGCAAGATAGCGCACATTTAAGTGCCCATATCACTGATACCAAAGTGTACTGAGAGAAGACTGTCGAGCAGCCATAGCGAGGTCTTGAGAAACACTAGAATCTGCAAGTCTGAAAAGACCAT
Organism: Cryptomeria japonica; assembly: GCF_030272615.1. Classification (NCBI taxonomy): domain Eukaryota; kingdom Viridiplantae; phylum Streptophyta; class Pinopsida; order Cupressales; family Cupressaceae; genus Cryptomeria; species Cryptomeria japonica. The sequence goes on along the minus strand of NC_081414.1, from coordinate 228,958,174 downwards.
GATCCTCAAGACCAACTGCAACAACTGACTGAGTCTCCCGATCAGTGATGGTGCACTGATGTGAACTGAAGGTGACATCCAACCGTGGAGAGTGTTGCAGCATCTGACTGACTGAGAGTAGATTGAGTTCCATCCCTGGAATGTGGAAGACATCGAGGAAAATGAGATTCCTCCCAGCAGACTGAATCTGAATGTTGCCTTTGCGACAACTGTGTATTCTTCCCCGCCACCAAATACAACAGAATCTGAATAAGGTTGGTAGTCAGTGAACCAGTCTCGACGATGGGTGAAATGACGAGAGGCACTTGAATCAATATACCAGGCAGACAATCTGACATGATCTGCGGGTCTTTTAGCCATAAAGGCGTAAAAGGCAGATTTTGTCTGCTAAGTGTGCTGTGCACTGTTCGCTTTGGGCTGCGAACTAGATTGCTTAGCTTGGGCAGCTAAGCGCTTCCGACATTCAACCTTCATGTGACCATACTTGTGGCAGTAGTTGCATTGAATGTTCTTTTTCTTGGAGCCTTATGATGCAGGAGAAGAGGGTTTTTGCTGAGAAGACTGCTGAGAATGAGACTTGCCCTTATCCTTGTGAAAAGAATTAGCAGCAAAGGCTTGTTCTGTGGAGGTGGCGCTGGAACTGCTAACGAACTACTGTGTCCACCGATCTTGTTGAAGCAGAAGTGTGCAGAGATCTGTGAACTTCAGATCAACACTAATAGAAGTGATGTTGAGAGTTTTGATAAAATGCACATAGGACTTGGGTAAACTTTTAAGGGTGATTACCACAATGTCCTCTTCCTCCATCTTGCGTCCAATGGCAAGCAACTGATCACGGATTTCCTGAATCCTATTCAGGTGATCCTGGAGCGATTTCCGCTAATCCATGACAATAGAAAACAAAGAGTTCTTGAGAAAGAAGGCCCTACTTTTATCAGAAGTCTCATGTAGGGTTTTATGATGCGCCCATATCTCGACAGCTGTTTTGCCAGATGGAATCTGAGGGAGTTGATCATCAACTACAAATAATTTGAGAAGCATCACTGCCTCCCGATTATGCTGGTCATATGAAACCTGATCAGGACCAGCTGTAGTCGGACGTTGAGTAGTACCCAGAACCACCTGATCGCTGTCGCGATATTCGAAGATGGTTAGCATCCGCTGCTCCACGTGCTACAGTTCCGACCATTGAACTTTTGATTTCCCTCGAGCAGAATATTCGTCAGAGATGCCATGGCACGAATTTTTGTGAAAAACGTGAAAAATTGAGAAGGTACGTACTTTGAGGCAAAATGTCAGAGGACCCAGAAAAAATGAAGAGGCACCCAAAAGAGAGCTTGAAAAAACCCAAAAAGAATATGCTGTCGGAATATGGATCCGCTGGCTCAAAGATTGAGGCACAAAAATCAAGGCACCCAAAAAAAACGGATGATAGCACAGTTGAGCTCTTGAAAAACCCACCACGAATTTGTACTCAGAAAAAAAATTCGACTGAATCTGGAGGGTCAAAACCCTAGCCGAAAGCCGGAAAACGCGGGTTTGACCAAGTTGCAGGTTGCAGAAAAAATGGCGGGTCTGTATTGCACCGAAAAATGCCAAAAACCCTCGCCAAACACACACAAACAAGAAGAATTCCATTACACGAGATGAACACAATCCTTAACAACCTCGAAAAAAAGAAGATTTCAAAAAAAAAGGGAAAAAATTCTTCACAATTTTTTGTTTGAAAAATTTTTGAAAACAACAAATTTCCGAAAAATCTGCAGCAAAACCAAGAGGCCCGAAAAATCTCAGAAAAGAATTCACAAATTCTTTATTCAGGCTCTGATACCATATTACGAAGTAATTGGTAAATACTTGCTTAATATTAACAGAGATCAATAGATCTTTATATACAAGAAGAAAGACAATGTTTCCTTAGGTCATAAAGAATAGAAACATTCTATTCTAGCTAACAGCTAACTAAGTATTTACAGAATATTACAATAGATAACTAGTAACAATAAATAGAAACTATCTATTATCGTAATAGTTTCACCTTCACAAGTTTCCTCTCCTTTGGATCACATCAAGGATACGGAGATAGGGCATGCGGACATGTCAAAATTAATTAAGAGGGTGGAGGATCTGCAGGACAGTAATATGCAGCGATTGTTGGACAGCCACATTCATCATGCATCTTCTTTTCCAGTGGCTGCCCTAGAACCTGAATTTGTTCTCGCTTGCGCCCGTCACTTTGACAAGGAGACGAGAACCATTAGAAATGATGATGGTGAGGCAATAATCCGCCTTGATGCGAATACTATTGAGAAAGTCTTCAGAATACCACCAGCACCTGTTTATATAGAAATTTCAAAGGATAGTGCAGTTGAGTACTATGTCAAGAGGGAAAATGACTGCAAACGCCACATTAACAGGTGGATTTATGAGCCACGAACCGCCTTCACAAGGTGGGCTAAGTTGTACCGTTGTGACTTTAAGTGGGAAATTGGAGACATCATTACTCTCCTCAGCAAGATGATGGGTCTTCAACACTCTAATGTTTTTGAGCCCTGGATATATCAGTTTACCATGTTCATAAGGCAGTCCCATCATATATGGGGAGAGATTATCAGTGATGCTTTGTGCGAACAACTTGCAGCAGTCCCTACTACCATGACTTTCTACATGAATTCATACTTAGTGTATCTGGCAGCATCACTCAGACATTTCCCTGGTCTTTCTACCAAGGGTGATCGCTCGCTTATACCTGTGTGGGAATATTATGATCAGCTACCTTTGAGACCCAACAAATTACATTTCAAAACGGTTCAAGATGCATTCTTTGGTTACTTCATGTGCCAGTTTGACAAGACTCTAAAGAACAGAAGGGTGTCAGATGAAGCATGGGAAAGAGTGAATGAGTATGGGTGCTTGTTTCTTCAATTCCTGACTTTCACTTATGTAAGAGTCGGATGCTACAGTGGGCAGCCATACATGCTTCCTAGATACCCAACCGATAAGATCATTCTTATGGAGTTGGGAAAACAGATCATGGCTATGCACGCTCATTAATCTGTCAAACATAAGGTTGGAATGGGGATTTCTACAGCAAACCCATTGAAGATTGGTCGGTATTCTCTTCTCACATCCGTCAAAGTCAAAGCTATGGAGACTGAGATGCAGGAGATTAAACTCAAAAGGTTTAAATCAAGGGTAGATTTTGACTACAGGGGTATGAAGGAAAAGATCAAAAAGTCTTTCATACATGTGCATCGTATTGAGGATATTTGGGTAGATCTCCGTACAGAAATGGAGGTTCTCAAGATGGGCTACTGCAGGCTTACTGTTGAGCAGGTTATTAATCTGAACCTAGTGGACATTCCGCAAGAAATGATTGATGATGCGATGGAATGTGCTCGATCCAGAGTTTGTCTCACGAAGGGTTGAGGAAGCTCCACTTCCTTTAATCAAATGGTCACATAAAGAATGCACTTCCATTCTTGAAAGATTTCAACCTATCTTAGCTAAGACCAACACTTGGCTCAAAGGTAATGGTTATAGACTCATCAAGATCAAGGGTGGAAAAGAAGATGACTCTACGGGGCCTCTTGGACGTAAGTCTGAGATTCAGATTGACAACAAGGAAGGTGCATCATCTTCAGGCACTAGGATCAAATTGCGGGTTAGTCGGGCAATAGTGCCTCCTCCTGAGGAGGCGACAGTTCATGGGAAAGAAAAGTCCCGAATTCACATTCATGTGATTGATCCTGATGATCCAGAGAAAGGACAACAATCAAAGGATGCTCCTAAGTCACTGGCTTCCAAGTCACCTCATGAGATTCCCTCCTCAGTTTCCATGGAGTTGCCTCTATCTCCTCCTGACATAATAGTGGAGTCTCCTCAGAATGTCGTTCCTGTTTCAGCAGTTGAGCCACCTCTTGATCATCAACAAGAGAGTTTGCTGGAAATCCCCGAGGATACTCCTGCATGTATCCATTTGTCAGAGATTGATACCTCTACTTCTGGCTTTGAAGAATTTATGAGGCAATCTTCATGCCCTTTGGTTACCGAGCAAACCATGGTCGCCATCCAAACAAATACTCCTCCCAGGGTGACCACGGTTGTTCAAACAAAAACTGCTTCTCCTTCGTCCTCTGTAGCTACTAGAGGAGAACTAGTCATTTTACCTCCGTGGCTTAGTTCTTCTACCCCAAAGAGGAAGAAGCAAGAAATCTCTCCTGATGTCTTTGATTATCAACAACTCAAGCAGTCTTGGCCCAAGGTTGCTAAAAAAGCCAAGACAATCTCAAGAGTAACTATTGACAGCAACAAAATGAAAGTGGCAGAAATTGTTGAACCCCTTGCGGATAAGCCACGTGAGGAAATGCAAGCTACTGATTACAAAGTTACAAAAATAGAATTGGGTAAACAAACACATGAAGTGGTCAAGCATGATGCCCAGCAATCCGTGGCTTCACTAGTACAGTGGTATGATGAACTTCTAGCAAAGAAAGACAAGCTAGAAGAGGAGAATAGGCAACTTATTACAGTTGTTCATAAAATTACAAAACCTACTGGTGAAGGGAGTAATCCTACAAATTCTTCCGGTTCACAAGAATCAATTCAGGGAGTTGAAAGAGCTGCTCAAAAAGTACAAGCGTTGGATTCTTGGGTGGATCAACTTCATGATCTGTGTGCACGAGTGCTGAAAGACATTTTCCAAATGATGTCTAAGTTGGAGACCATTGAAGAAAAAGTGAATCATACCTCCGAGACTTTCAAACAGAATTTGGAAAGAGGGTTGAAGGTAGCTTGACAATTTGTAACACAATGCCCCGACAGTAGTTGAGTGTTCTTCAGGAGCATGCCATTATTCTTTCCAGGGTCATGTACTTGGAATTTGGAGAACTTCTGGAGAATAAAGCCCTTGTTCTCAAATCCCTCATTGAGGAGACTGATGATACAATGAGATTGCGAGTTGAAGTATTCCAAGGTGTTGTTTCTCATTGTGAGAAGGCTTCTTGCAATATAATGAGTCGGAATGGAGAGTTGATACAAGAAAGAGAAGTGCTCGCAGGTCTACAGATGAGGATTCATAATGAGTGGAGGAGCGAACAATTTTCAGCTGCCTCAATTCAGGTTTTGATGAAACATCAAATCGTTTTGCACGAAATCCAATCCACTTTGGAAAAGAACGACTCTATGCTTTTTCGATGCCATGACACCATCATGTGTTAATGCATAATAGCTTCGGTAAGATAAATGATTGAATGAGAGATAAATGAAGTCTCTCATTCAATCATTTATCATATCGATACCTATGATAAAACCATCAAGCAATTGAATCATCCTTGATAGTCATCATATATTTGTATATGATCAAACTATTGATTAAACCATACTTTGCATCTTCCTCATATTCATCTATTTAATGAATGTTATCTAGATGAATATCGATCTAATATAATGATGACTCAGATTAATATATTATTATCGGATTGCATTAGACCGGGTTGCATATTATATCGGGGTGCATATAGTATATGTATCGAATGCATAGTTATCGGTTAGTATTATGTTAGTCACCGATAGTTATCGGTGTGTTAGTCTACACCAATAGTTATCGGTTGTCAAGGCTAACACACCGATAACTATCGGTTGTTAGCATTGACAGCCACCGATATACTATCGGGTGGCAGCGCTTGGTAAATACCGATAATCATCGGTTATACTCCACACCGATTAACATCTACGTAACATTCAGTTTATTAGTATTAACAATAAGACACGATCAAGTAATGTCTTGATCGGTCATAGTCTACACCGATAGTTATCGGTTGTCAAGGCTAACACACCGATAACTATCGGTTGTTAGCATTGACAGCCACCGATATACTATCGGGTGGCAGCGCTTGGTAAATACCGATAATCATCGGTTATACTCCACACCGATTAACATCTACGTAACATGCAGTTTATTAGTATTAACAATAAGACACGATCAAGTAATGTCTTGATCGGTCATGACCGATCAAGGCATTGCTTGACCGTGCCTTGTTTGTCATATACTTATAGCAAGTGGCATTCGTGAGATAGGACATAGAAAATATAAAATGCTCCTCTCACCTACCACAAATAAGAAGATATTCAAATATATACATTAAGGTAATCATAGAATTAGATAATAGAATATAACTTGCATATTGAGTGCAAATTGGACATCTTTTACATGGTATCAGAGCCACGTCCAGGCTAGGAGCCCCAAGCACACGAGAGGTGTGGCTTAAGGGGGGGTGTTGGTGTTGGAAATAAGCCACACCCGGACCGACAATGGACTGGTCGAAGAGGGCCAGTAGCTCAGTGGTAGAGCACTCCAGTAGCTTATGGAAGGTCCTAGGTTCGAGTCCTAGCTGGTCCATGTCTCAACATGGTATCAGAGCCAGGTTAAATCGAACCTAAGGCTATTCAATTTTATGGAAAATTCAATCAAGCATATATTCAACATCAAAATTCTTCTAATGAGTAGCGCCATCAGATTTGAAAATCCTATCAGATTTGTTGAAGCAATCAAACAACTCCTCATCTAGGTCGGAACTTCTTTGAGCGTGGTGATTTGGATATCTCAATTGCCTATTCTAATGCAATTTGGATATTAAAGGAGATCGACTCTACTCTCAAGAAATCAACTACACTTTGCACATTAAGAGCCAAGTTCTTTATGGAATCACGAGGGAGCGATTCTATGTGAATTGAACAAGGCAATAAGGAAGGTTGCAAGTCAAAGTTTGATGGCAGATATGTGTCTCTAAGTGTCCATAAGATCACAGGAGTAACCAGTGCACTCTGGATGAACACTTGTTCGCAGTGCCTTGTTATTATCAGACAACAACGACTGTGTGATCAATTGTCGGGCATTTCTACCATGAGACAAGATTATCTTGTCAAGTGCCTTTCTGTACAAGGATGGGTTTGAACATGTTGCATGAAGAGGTCTATCACATTCATAGAGTAATGAAACATAAGTTGATGGATATTATCGCAGGCTGGTTTTTGCAGAGGCGATGACATAGTACACACACCCCATGGACACAGTTACGGATACAGTTGTGCTACAAAGATGATAGAGTATGTAGCGTCAAAATGCGGGAGAGATAATCTTCCATGTTCCAAGCAGACACTACAAAGCAAAGCAATGAGGAAGAGCAACAACCAGATCAGAAATTATGATATTCTAAACAAGCTTCTAATCGTTGTAGCCGGTGGCCATGCTCCTAGTCGGTTGAAAAAAAAAAGGCAGGACATGTTATATTGACAGTAATGAGTTTATTAGATTGCGAAGCTCGGGTTGGATCAGTCTAATTAATAGATAATGCATTGACATAAAGTTCAAGGGAGGCGGCAAGATCTCAATCGGACATAAATCTAATGGATTGTCTGTGTATCAAATCACTTAGCAAGTTTTTGTGATTAGTAGTTCCATCTATTGAATTGGGCATTAAGGTTTATCTTTAATGTTGTTTGGCACTAGCGCCACAACATTGGAAACAATGCTCATATATTTGCCAGTCAGAGAGCGACATAAGAAGCAACGTTCTTACTATAGACAAAACCAATTCGATGCTCTCTTATAGCATGAACAGATTTGCAGAGAAGGGTCTTCATTTGAATGTATGGTTGGGAAGATTATTGAGGAAGATCAATGCCACATTGATACTTCTGAGTATCTTGTGCGTGGCATATGGGCTCAACATCTCACAAGATCCTGGTTATGTCAGATGAACACAACAACTAAATGTATGTGTATCAAAGAGCAACCATCAAATGAGATCTAAATCTTCAAGTGCAAAGAATTAGGAATGAACAATTGTTGGATTGCGAGGAAGACTAATAAACAAAGAGATAAGTAATCCATGTTTGATTAATGATCATGAATTTTATATGTAGTTATTAATTCATGCAATTACATTATCCGTGTTATTTGTGAATCAACATTATCAGTAGGTGTCCGCACAGGACAAGCTACATTTGAATATCTTGTTTCAATTTCTTCAACGTACTATGAGAAACTTACCCCTTACATTCAGGACTTCTTTGGAATCACAACAAAAGCAGTTAAAAGAGATGAAGAGCTTGTTGCTCTTTAAGCTATAGAGTTTTGATGTACTATTTGTGATGAAGAATTCAGGAAGAATATGGAGGGGACTTTAGTGGAGATTCTGAGATTTCTCATTTCCATCTATAAACAAGTATTTGCCTGTAGAAGTGCAACAGTCCATGAGGAAGCAATGTTGACCATAGGGGCTCTTGTTTATGCTACTAGTGGTGAATTTACTAAGTACATACCAGAGTTCTATAAGTCATGTTTTGCAGGTGATCTTTTGAGATAAAGAAAGGACAAACCAAGAAGCATAAGAGATTTCATTCAAGGGAGAAAGAACTCGATGCTTGCAGTCATAGGACTGAGTTGATGGCGGTAAGTATTCATCGAAGAAGAAGAACCCATACAGTTTGTCCTTGCGATCTGGTTCTTCAAAGAGGAGGTCAGATGGTTGATATCAGATTCAGAGGGAGTCTTAACATTTCATCAAAAGCAACATTAGACAAAGAGGTCAGAAGGTTGATATCAGGCTCAGAGGGAGCCACACCATCATGAAGATATGCTTAATTCATCCTTCTCTGTGAGAGAGAAGTTTGAGGAGCAAGTACTTGCTTAATGCATTCTTCTCTGTGAGAGAGAAGTTTGAGGAGCAAGCCCTTGTTAATACACTCTTCTCTGTGAGGGAGAAGTTTGAGGAGCAAGCCCTTGTTAATACACTCTTCTTTGTGAGGGAGAAGTTTGAGGAGAAGGAGCATGTTCCACCCTCTCGGAATAGCCATGATGAATGTCAGCATGTTGGGTACCATGATGAATCGTGTTCCACCCTCTAGGAGTAGCCATGGTGGATGTCATTTCATAACTATATTATTAACAAGGATTCTTCCCTAGTTAAGAGGGAGTGTTGATGTTGTAGTGGCCACCCTTGTAAAGAGACAGATGGTGTCATTGAGGACCGACCCCTTGTGAAAGGGTGCCTCCCTCATATATATAGAAGATGCAAACTCATTCTCTGATCCATTCAATTTATGTGAAGAGCAGTTTATATATTAGTTAGAGCAGATCGATCCTGTGAAAAAGGCCAATCAGATTTGTTCTTGTGAAATTTGCTTCAAGGAGTGAAGCAACATATATTGGGCCCATATCTTGCATTATTGCTAGACATATTTGATATATAAAGAAGAAATTTTTATGCTGGGTGTTTCTCCCTCGAGTAGGAGGGTTTTCCCTTGGAGATCAAACTGCAGATATTCTAGCCAAACCTCTTTCAGAGTGAAGGTTGATCACTTCAAAAAAGGTTTAGGTATGATATAAAGGTAATTTGCTTTGTAATCCATATTTGCATGTTTAATGTGTAAACTTCTTTGTCATGACAGGACATTTTTGGATTTTATCCCCTAGGTTCATATCTAAGAGGTGACGATCTCTCAAGATAGTGAACACTTGTATGGGGACATTATAAGGTGACGATCTTATAATGTCCAAACCAGTTATCATGTTGGATCTCTGGTATGTCATGGATGTGCCATGATTGTGTTGTGATATTACATTTGAAATAGAATGCTAGTGCACTTATCACAACTTGGATATGTTGAAAATTTAATTATTTTCATATGATTATCCTTAAGTATTGCGTGTGTAGGCAATACTGATATCATGTGCTTAGGTGATATCATGTCATTACAATATGACTAACCCCTTGTATCACGTGTTTAGGTGATACTTCATATTTGAATGGTATAATCCTATGTAGAGTAAGATTATGAAACCTCACAAGGAATCCTGACTATCATAAGAAACGAGATGATAGATATGGTAACTTTATCTTCCCTAGCTAAGAAGGAGTGTTGATAATATATATAGTGTCGATAGTAATCCTACAAGCCAACTAACTAAAACCAAATATGTAAATAGCCTATCGGTCTTACATATTTGGTAAACTGATTATTTACTATCACCATGCTTTATACATTATTCGTTCAATCCTTATATGCATGATTAATAAGCAAAGTAATATTATTTAAATCGGTATGGGTATAACCGATTGGGCCTTGATTAAATATCTTTGTTGGCATTGTCCAAACGATCTTATAATGCCCAAACCAGTTATCATGGTGGATCTCTGGTGGATCATGAATGAAGCCATGATTGTGTTGTGGTAAAACATTCATATGAAGTGTTAATGCACATACCACAACTTGGATAAGATGAGAATTTAAATCTTTCTCATATGATTATCCTTAAGTATTGCATGTTTAGGCAATACTGACATCACATGCTTGGGTGATAGCCTGTCAAATGCAAGATTGACATAATGAACTCTAGTATCACGTGTATAGGTGATACATCATACCAAATGTTTAAGTGGTGTGATTCCCATGAATGACTAAAAGAATAACTATCAATTAGATTATGATGCTTGAATATATTGTCTACATTCATCTTACCTAACTAAGAGGGAGTGTTAATGCATAATAGCTTCGGTAAGATAAATGATTGAATGAGAGATAAATGAAGTCTCTCATTCAATCATTTATCATATCGATAACTATGATAAAACGATCAAGCAATTGAATCATCCTTGATAGTCATTATATATTTGTATATGATCAAACTATTGATTAAACCATACTTTGCATCTTCCTCATATTTATCTATTTAATAAATCTTATATCTAGATGAATATCGATCTAATATAATGATGACTCCGATTAATATATTATTATCGGATTGCATTAGACCGGGTTGCATATTATATCGGGGTGCATATAGTATATGTATCGAATGCATAGTTATCGGTTAGTATTATGTTAGTCACCGATAGTTATCGGTGTGTTAGTCTACACCGATAGTTATCGGTTGTCAAGGCTAACACACCGATAACTATCGGCTGTTAGCATTGACAGCCACCGATATACTATCGAGTGGCAGCGCTTGGTAAATACTGATAATCATCGGTTATACTCCACACCGATTAACATCTACGTAACATGCAGTTTATTAGTATTAACAATAAGACACGATCAAGTAATGTCTTGATCGGTCATGACCGATCAAGGCATTGCTTGATCATGCCTTGTTTGTCGTATACTTATAGCAAGTGGCATTCCTGAGATAGGACATAGAAAATATAAAATGCTCCTCTCACCTGCCACAAATAAGAAGATATTCAGATATATACATTAAGGTAATCATAGAATTAGATAATAGAATATAACTTGCATATTGAATGTAAATTGGACATCTTTTACATCATGAAGACCATGGTTGTTGCCAAGAACACCCACGAACCGAATGTTGCTGAGCTACGAATGATCATACAGAAGTTCAAAGGATTCATGTCTTCACATGTTGCAGCTTAAGTGTTTTTCAACACTTAGTTGCGTTTTTTCAAGAATTGTAATCTCTTAGTTGTAGTTTTCCTTTTGACAAGTTACATGTAAAAACTTTTTGTAAATTGCAAGTCAAGTCTTTACTTGCACTTTTGTAATTACATGTAAAGCAACTACAAGTTGTGTTCAGTTAGGACTGTAGTTGGAATAAGTCATAGTTAGTTATTGAATAAGTCTTGGTGGTTGAGAAAATCTGTCAAGTTGGTTAGGATCCTCCCACCTTTTTCTAAAGACTCCTCTTCTATAAATACTTGAGGGGTCTATTGTAAGCTTTATCTTTTAGAAAAGCAAACAAAAACTCTGCCAAATTTACAGCAAAGAAGTCTTTGAGCTTTCATGTGTAAATCCAAGAATTGAAAGAAATAGAAGAAAATTGCTCATGTGTTACATTCTTGAGTTTGTGCTGCAAGTATTGGAGGTTAATATAAATTAGAGTAAATATCATTTTGAGAAGAGCTGTAAGACTTTGTGCTTGCACTTGTTCTTAAGAGAGTTTAGAAGCAGATTTTGTAAGAAATAGTTGTGAGTCTTTGAGCTTGTACTACTTCTTACTGTTTTACATAAAAGAGAATAAGGTATTTCAGTCTTTGTGCTGATATAATTTGTTCTAAATATCATTAATATAGAAAAAAGGGTAGATAGGACTTCACATAATCAAGACTTTGAACTTGATATTGCTGTCTCGTCCCGAAGGAAGTGACGGAAGTCTTTGAACTTTTAGGAAACTTCATTCCCTTTCCCTCATTTCATTTCACGAGTAGTTGTTGTTTTATGTTAAATTGCTATCACTTTTCTGTGAAGAGAAAATGATGTTGCTTTTCTTGAAAGAAGAAGAAAGACTGTTGTCCCATCCTATTTTAATTTTAAGTTGTAGATAGATAGGGGAGCCTTCCCTTAATTAGGAGAGTTTTACTCACACATTGTGGTTGAAACCACAATTTTGTATATTTCCCCAAGTGTACAAAATTTTCAACCAACAGTAATTGACTTAAAATTTCCTTACAACACTAAAACAAGAGAAAATTAAAACCTGCAACTTAAGGAAAATTTCCCACTTGCAGTCAGAGAGAAAAAACACGAAATTAAAGGAAAAACAAAGCAAACGAACTCGAAACGCGATGAAATTCGAAACGTGATTTGAGGATGGACTAAGGATTAGTCTAGTCTAGTGGTAGAGCAAAATTCTACCTCAAGAAGCATGCCATAGAGTAAAATTTTTAATTTTTTGACAAACATTTCTATGTAATAGTCCATATTTTTTAAAACAAAAATTTGGACAACACAAGTATTGGTTATTTGTTACTGGGCACATTGCATGGGAAACTTGCATAATAACTATAAAGTATAACATTGTGATCTTGCAGGTGTGACCACTTGTTGATTGAAAATTTTGTACACTCGTGAAAGCAAACAAAATTGTGGCTTCAACCACAGTGTGTGAGTATGAAACTCACCTAATTAAGGTAGGGCTCCCCCTATCTATCTAAAACTGAAATAAAAACAAGATGGGACAACAGTCTTCCTTCTTTCTTCAAGGAAGCCTATATCCTTTTCTCTCCTTAGAAAAGTGATCGCAAGAAAATGTATAATAATGGTAACAACTTCAAATGAAAACAAGAGAAAGGAAATGAAGTTTCCTGAAAGCTCAAAGACTCCCGTCACTTCCTTCGGGACGAGACAACAATATCAAGCTCAAAGACTTGACTATTGGAAGTCCTGCTCTACCCTTTGCAATACTAAATTTTACAACGAATAAAAGACAACAGCTCAAAGACTGGAATAATCTATTCTTTCAACACAAAGACAAAAACTAATGCAAGCTCAAAGACTTGCTGCTATTTCTTATCAAACAATAATTTTTCCTCAAGAATAGACGCAAGCTCAATGACTTGTTGAATCTTCTAGAGATTTTCCTATTTTAATTAATCTTCTCTACTTGCAGCTCAAAGACTTCAAATCAGATTAGACTAAGCTCCTTTAGAAACACTTCGCATGGAAGAAATAAAAAGATTCAAACTCAAACATGTAGCTCAAAGACTCAAAATTTGAGTAATCCTTCTTTATTATTCTTTAAAACTTTCAATTCACATACATAAGCTCAAAGACTTCTTGCTGTAAATTTGGCAGAGTTTTTGCTTGCTTTTCAAAAAGATAAATATTACAATAGACCCCTCCAGTATTTATAGAAAAGGAGCCTTGAAAAAAAGGTGGGAGGATCCTAACTAACTTGAGAGATTCTCTCAACCACCAAGACTTATTCAATAACTAATTGAGACTTATTCCAAGTACAGTCCTAATTGGACACAACTTGTAGTTGCCTTACATGTAATTACAAAAGTGCAAGTAATGTGTAACTTGCATTTTACAAAAAATACTTTTACATGTAACTTGTCAAAACAAAATTACAAATGCATAACTAAAACTATTTCATGTGTCTAAAGAAACGACTCTAACTGCATCATCCTTTGTCTATGATGATCTTCATGTCACTTCAGAATGCTAGAGATTGAAGTATTCTGGATTGGTAAAGAAATCTTGAACCGGAAAGGGAACTTGCATCCTTGTCTTCTTGCTTGTGGGAGTACTATATTTTCAGGAGGGAAAGGGTTGCCTTCCTCTTTTCATGTCATGACCATCTTTGTCTTGAAAGCATTCTATGCTTGCAACCATGAATTGTTGTTGTATCTCTTTTTTGTATCGTCCTCCATTTCTTGAAATTTGCTTGCAAAATAAGGCCCATGTCTTAATCCATTGATTTGGTAGATCGTGTGTGCAAACCGGACTGACAAGGGAAGAGAGAAATTGATGCAAAAATGGGCTCACAAGTGAATTTCGGGTTTTGGAAGTTGCATTACATGTGTGGGGAAAACAAGAGCATTAACTTGCAATTGCAGGGAACAAACACGCAACTTCATATGTGTAATGGGTAACTACAAGTTTGCACTTGTATTTGGACCTTTAGAACTCATTTTCAAGTGTTTTTTGAGTGCATTTTGGACCAATTTCGGGTTCTGGATGGCTGACTACAGGTAGACTTTAAATGGGGAAAATGAATGAAGGTGTGAAATGAGTGGATGAAATGGTATGTACGGATGATGGAAATGAATATGAAAAGATTTTGGGAAGATAGTCTTCAAGAAAATGGGAAGAACTTTCAACATGTAATCCGATTGTAAAAACCCGAATTTGAAAAAATGGGTATTTCTCATCTTTGCAACTTGGAATTTCAACAAAAGATGGTTAAATCTTTTATCCGTAAGGGAAGAACAATTATTTTCATCCAACTTGTAATCGGGATTTAAATTCCCGAATACAAGTAAAGAGGAAAAAGGAGAAGAACAATGCAATTCTAAAATTGCTTTACAAAGGGGAAAATCTCTCTCACAAAATCTGATTTTTGGGAAAGAACCAACCATTTACAACTAGAAAGGAAAAACAAGAAAACAAGAAAATGAAACAAAGAAAGAAAAGAAATCAAACCTTGCTTCAAACTGAAAATGCCTCCTCAACAAGATGATTAATCTTTGAAATAAAGAAGAATATCTCTTAAAAAGAAATTAACCGTATTCCAAAACCATAGCCACGTTTTTGAAAAAAAAGCCCAAAACTAAAAAACGTGGCAGCAAATGCATGGAAAATGGCATGGAAAGTGGCCAAGACTCTTTCTAACCTCAACACCTTAGCATACCAAGCCAAAACGATTCATAACATTGCTGATTCGTGGCATTTCAAATGGCAAAAAAAGTGGTTTTTGGTAAAAACGTGGTTGTTGTTATAAAGCAAAAAACCAGCAATCTTAACCTCCATGTGGCATGAAAGGTGTTTGAAAATGCATGGAAATAGGAAGGAATCCTAAACGCCTTCCTCCTCCAACAAATTCTCCACAAAATTTTGCTAAAAATCCTCAAAAACGTTTTTCCTTGCGATTCGGGTTTTCTGGAACAAATAGCAAGTTTTAATTTGCATGAACCAATGAAAATCGGGATTTTTAGAAGATATAACAAGTTTAAATTTCACTTTTTCAACATGTTGGGCAAAATCGGGATTTTTTGGCCAAATCGCAAGTTTAAAATGTCAAAAATGCACTTTATAAGCAAAATCAAGTTTTTAAGACCAAAGTGCAAGTTTTAAATTGTCACTTTTTCACTTACAAGGCAAAATCGGGTTTTTTAGACCAAAGTACAAGTTTTAAATTGTCACTTTTTCACTTACAAGGCAAAATCGGGATTTTTAAAAATGCAATTACAAGTTTAAAATCCTCAAAAATGCACTTTATGAGCAAAATCGGGTTTTTTGGAGAGCTATGCAAGTTTAAAATCACTTGTAAAGGGGAAATAAAATCCCTACAACAAATTAGAATTGCTTGCACACATGTAATGGGGGTTTAAAATCCCTATTACATGTAAAAACCATTAAAGTAGGGGTTTTTGAGAGAACTACAAATTTACTTGTAACTTAACCAAAAAATCCCTATTTTAACTAAAAAAGACCAAAAAACAATAAAAATAATACAAACAATAAAAGGGAAATTTAAAACAAATTACAAGTTTTCATTTTTTTTAAAAGTGCACATGTAATAAGCTAAAAATTTCCCTACAAAGACCAAAACAATGGAAATCATTAAACTTGTAGTTCAAGAAAAATTCTCCACCTGCAGTCGGGATTTTAAAACCCGATTGAAGGAAAGACATAGCAAACGAACCCAGAATTCAACGAAATTCAAAACGTAGTTCGAGGATGGACTGAGGATTAAGCCAGTCCAAGGATTAGTCGAAATTTTGCCTCGGGAAGCGTGCCATAAAGTAAAACTTTTTATTTTTTCACAAAAATTTCATGTAATGGTCCTTCATTTATTTAAAACAAAAAAGAGGACAACACCACTGAAATAGGTCTAAAATGTTGCATGTGTTAGGTCTCTGATATTCATCTAGGCTCTTAGGCTCTTAAACCGAACTAAATCATGTTGCAGGGTAACATAATGGGGCTGATGACCTAAAGATAATTTCATAAATCACATTGGATAATTAACCTTGGGCATTATCAAACCTTGCATTAGCCCTCTTGTGGTGGCTGATGATTATCTCATTGGTTTTTCTAACTCAAGTTATGTTACAGACATGTAAAAGCACTAGTTTCCAATGTTGGCCTCCAACTTTAGACTTCATCAACTTATTCTGGTCTTCCATTGACATGTTTATTTGTACTTCCACTTGGATGACGAGATTAGAGGATTAACTTCTTTTGGTTTACCCTTTGTAGTTATATTTATGTTCATGTTTTCTGTAAAAATAATTCTCTGAATCTAGAGATCTTTTTACCATGATACTTTTCTATTGTAACTGATTTTACTTTTCCACCTGTAGACATTTATATAATTGTACCTTTGCAACTGCTTGCTAGATTATTTGTAAGATATGGTAAGGTTCAAGACATGACACCAACTCCTCCATAACATTGAAAGAGTATAATTTGGCCAAAAAACTTCATTAAGAATCTTCTAAAACAATCCCAAATTGCACTTGTCACCAAATTTTTAACCACTTTGCAGACATTAGGTGAACCACTGTCAAAAATCCTACCTGCTTGCAATAATGCTTCAACAATATCATCTCTACCACTGCTCACAGCAGAATGAAGTGGAGCCCATCCTTCCTCATCACCATCATTTATACCACTTACAGATGGGTCAATTCCTGCTAATATGCGAACAATCTGTCAAGACAACCCAAGAAGATTAAAAATGGTTAGACTCTACATAAATGGTTTCTGATCTCTTATCAATGGGTGAAAATACAAGTTGTTTTTGTAGCTAAGACATTAGTCTAAAGGATAGGACAATGAAAAATGAAAAGACTAACCGAGAGAGATCAATTTCCTAGTCATATGATCAACTAAATTTATCTTGCAATTAACTATGCACCAAGATAAAGCAGCACATTCTACTGCATATAAGTGCACGGAAAGCTATATTCGTGATTTACAAAAAAAACACACATGAAATATAAACAATAAGAAAGACCTAAGAATGGACATTTATTTCAACAATAGACATCTTTCAAACAATGTATACAAGTACAAGACAAGTAACACCCAGCAACAACAGATAATTCAGGATATAAATAGAGTGCATAAATGCTAATTCGGGATATAGAATAGAGTGCATAATATCAGAAGCCCTAGACGAAAGAGGACATAGTTGATAAGAAAAATAGCCTATTGTCTGACAGACAAAACGCAGAATCACTTTAGTCTAATAGACAACTAGAAAAATTGCCTATGGTCAGATAGATTGACATGGTCTAAAAGATAGTAAAGAAAAGAAAAAAACCTTATAAATGTCTAACAATGAGGGGCTGAGAATTTCAAACTGCTCTATTAAGAATGCGAGGACTCCTTGCCATCCAATAAGGAGTTATAAAATTCAAAAGGCAAGGGCACTATAGTATTACACTTAATAAGTTGTTAATATTTCACAGGCCACAAGATATAGGAAAAGGCCACTAAAGTGATTCTCAATAAATGAACCCTATACAACAATGTTTACATTCTTGGCACTGGCATGTATTCATCACTCTATGGCTCATTATATGTAGCAGCCTTAAGGTCTCTATGCTACTAAATCCCCATTGCCACAATAAGACTTCATGTTCACGTAAAATTTTCACATGGAACAATGTATCTCAAAAATTTCCCACAACATTCACCATACATGATGGCATGGAATTGATTAACAGTACTGCACAGACATTAGTCAGGCTTAGGTTCAGAAACTTCACACCATTGCAACAGGTAGATCATAAATCCAGAGTAACATTGTGAAATTTCCAGAACAGCCTCTTTCTTTGCCTGGCATGAACAAGATTTCTTAATATGCTGTGGAAAAGCATATTTTTTGGCTTATGAAGTGAATGGAAGTTTGTAAACATATTTCTCAAGAATTGTCTATAAGCCTATCTGAAAACTTCTTAAACTAAACATGTAAACTATCGCATCAAATATTATCCCTGCGTGGTTTTTGTCAGTTTGAATGGTTATCAGGATCATTACCAAGATGCAATAGAATTATACAACTGTCTGAAGTGACGATGCATTATGTTTGCACCCATGCTTGATGTGCATTCATTTTCCATACTTTTGACTTTTGAGTAATTGTTGACGTGCAAACTGAAACTTAGATATATATCACAACTAAGATTAATGAAATAAAATAAGTTTTCAATTCCTAGTGGCTAGCTAAAAGACATACAAAATAACTGCATAGCACTGTACTTAAAGAGAGGCAACATGGTGTTGTCAAGCAATCAGTTTAAGAAACTTATTTCCATGTTCAATTACCAAAGTTGAGAATGCAATTGTATTCTCTAAGCAATTGATTTGACAAATGTCTTCTCAAAAAATGTTCCGAGTCTTTTCACTTTGATCCATCGATAGTTCCATATCAATTTGGTATTAATGCCGGTGATCAGGCCTCTGGCAAGCCTCCTGCACTTTCAAAGTCAGATACCCTCCTGTATTGACAAGCTAGTTTCAGCTTAAGGAGGAAAAGGCCAGTTCAATCAACCTTCCATTTATCCTTGAGCACTATAGCTTTCTGTAGCATCCAAACATCATTTCAGTTCCACTGGAATTCCATTGCTATGCTCAATTTGTTTACTTAGGGTAATGAACTTATCATGATATTATGTTCAGCCAACCAATAAAAGTCCTATGTGTGGTGTGAAATGGTCCTGCTGCCAATTCCATCATTTTCTGAAATTACAAACTCAGACGTCTCCAATAACGTGTATATACGGCATCCAACGTTTCAAACTATAGCATGTGTCTTTGCTTTTAAGGACCATTGTACCACACTACCAAGGTTATATTAGCAGAATATTTCTTTACATCTCTGAGCAGTTTCCTCACTATAAGTCTTCTGCAGCATTTACAGGCTCTGCATTACAAATCCTCCATGGCATCTACACACTGTTGCAAGTTGAAAATTGGATTAAGTTAACAAGCATTTAACCATAATAAAACTTCGAAAAAGAAAATGTTCTCTCCTTTTAAATGCTGTTCTTTTCTATAAAGGTTGCCAGCTATAAAATATTAATGGTTTCTTCTTCTTCCTTTTTGTGTGTGTTTTGTAAATGAGGGTATCAAAAGCTTCCTATGGGATTTGCTTCTAAGGTCCAAGGCTTTTTATTGAAAGTAATTTATTACAAAGTACCACATGGATCAATTGAGTTAATCGGAGCTTTTCATTGTCCTTTCTCATGGTTTATATACTT
The DNA here is from genome assembly GCF_030272615.1 of Cryptomeria japonica. Taxonomy (NCBI): domain Eukaryota; kingdom Viridiplantae; phylum Streptophyta; class Pinopsida; order Cupressales; family Cupressaceae; genus Cryptomeria; species Cryptomeria japonica. The sequence continues at coordinate 228,938,435 of NC_081414.1, read as the reverse complement.
CTGTAAAGGGAATATACTGCTTAAGTCCCTTAAGGCGTGATATTATATTTTAGAGTCTTATCATTTATTTGAGTCTAGCAAATCTATAATTCTTTCTTTACTCGCTTAAGTGAGTATCTAGGACATTTGTGTATGATTGAATGTATGTGTCTATCCACATACATAACATACAAATATACAAAGGGAGCGAGAGACTGCATACTTAATCAAATGACCCAAAAGAAAATATAATGTTCCAATATCTACATAAAAGCCACAAGTCAGCTTGAGGAACTAATGTGGTTAAAAACACTGTAATAATACAATGATCAAGTCTATGCATCTTGTGCAGTAACAAAATGCTCCCACAAAGCAGGATTTACTTGGATGGCACTGTAAGTGCTAATAGATTAGATGAATAGATCAGAACCATAGAGGCAAACTTCTAAACTCATACCTCCTTTAGCAAAATATTTTTCAATGAATCTTGAAGCATGTAAGAAGACAAAATGTTATCATGGCTGCAAATTTTCTTCTACAACTCTTCACAAATAATTAAGAACCTCCTATCCAACAAAAGATTTTCTACTTTAAAGTGCTGTCAGAAGATACCAAAAAGTTGGTTCACCATACCAAAGAGAAGATGAGAATGTCCAAAAATACAGTGAGCTAGTCCATTACCCATTGAAGTGTCAGAAATTGGACACACGTGCAATTTCACACCACATGATGTTCTCCCCTTTAGCTCATGATATAAAAATATTTTAATGTGAAGTGTTTATATCAGAATGTCTCCTATCTAGTATTTTTCAAATGATTCTATCTTTGTGAGTCCATTTTTCCCAGATAAGAGCACTATGCATGAACATCTAAGCGACGTGCGAGCATCCTACGAAGATTTATGATTCAAGTGGCCGTTGGAGCATTACTTTCCCGGGAAATAATCTCTATGTAACAACTCTGTGCAGCAATCACATTGAACAAAAAAGTTGTGACTTGCTATTTTGAAAAAAAGGAAGCTTTCATTCTCTCACATTGGCTCGCATTCACACATATGCTTTCACATTTAGCACTCTGAAGTTTTCTTGAAGAAGTTTTCAGGATTTGAAGCAACATTAGTCTTTTGCCCCATTGCATGTTACATTTTTGTGGTGAAATTGGGTAAGACAACATTGTTGTAGCTTTGGAATCCCCTTTGGAGGTCTCTTGCAGCTTCTAAGTGATCACAATCTATTTTGTTGTTTCCTTCCCATTGTATAAAGCTTTCCTATGCTAGCAGTTAGATGTATTTGGTGTTAGCATAGTTTAATCTTTTTTTCATATATTTGGCATTGTATCTTGTTTTTAATCAATCAATGTCAATATCTTTTTCAATATTATCAAAATAGTGGCTGTCCGTGGATCCTGTTTTTGGTGTGTGTAGATCAATATTATCAAAATAGTGAGCATGTGATATCTGTTTGGTGTGCGTAGATCTTGTTTTTGGAACATTTTGGACTTTCGCTTTTCAATCGGCATCGAACAACAATGCATCATGAGGACGTCCATGCTACACACTCGTGTCTATGGCCGAGGCTCTTAAAAAGTTACAAAAGCATCTTCAAGACTTGTACTTTCTATTTCTATTAATATTAATCTGTAATTTTTGTTATGGAAAAAGATATATTAACCAATTCCTTATAAATAGATATTTATTGCCTTGTAATTGAATATTGTGCTAATTTTCAGTTGTAACCATTAAAAAGGATAGATCAGATGACAGCAAAACATCTTATTCATCCTATTGCTAGAGTGGAACTTGGTGTTCAAGGAAATCTCATTCCCTTGTTAGAATCAATTTTCCTACTTCTTGTGACGTATTCACACATCGCCCCATTGCAAATGGGGACCCCTACTTTTTTGCTTTCTGGGGTTTGTTTCTAGGTCTTTTAGGGTTTTGTCTATTAGCCTTTGCATGTTGAGTGTTGCCAGAGGGATCACTAAGATAGCAGGCTCTGCTTTAGCTAGAGGTGAGTCAGTGGATGCTTCGGGTTAGGGTCATCTTTGAAAGTCTTCCTTAGGACAAATTTTTGCTCTTGTTGCTAATCGTGTCTTGTTTGAGTTTGAGGTGGTCAATGAAGCTTGGTGAGTGAATATCATCTTTGAAGATCTGAGTTAGGTCAAATTGGTGAGTGATGAAGTCTAGAATGACATCCTGATCTTCAAATGTCCTGAAATTTATGTCATCCTGATCCTGAAATTTGACTAAGTCTGGAAAATTGAAGAATCCTCCAAAAACTAGATTTTGCATTATAACTCCTGGAGGTCTGAAACCACTCTCAAGCATCTTGACAGTATATATGGAATATAACTTAAAGTATAAGAACTTATACTTAAATGTTATATTCCATATATGAATCCTGACGGAGAGGCTAAAATGTCAAATTTCGCTCCCAACCCTTCCAAAGGGTCCAGAGCGAAATTTCACAAAGGACCTAAAATCTTCACCTAAATCATTGAATGGTTGAGCAAATTTGCAAGGATATGGAAGGAAATGAATCTAGGATCAAGTCTAAGACAAAGTCAAGTCAATTTGAAGGTGAATTGAGCCTAGAATAGGAATTTCGCTCCTGACCCTTCCAAAGGGTCCAGAGCGAATTCCTCTGTAGGACACTCTACATTGCCCAAAGTCATGAACTAGCTCATTCCCAGGCATTTGTGAGGACAAAACACTTATTTGGAATGAAGAAATGTGAAAGATGAAGTCAAGATTATAACCTAAGGTGAATTTCGCTCCTGACCCTTCCAAAGGGTCCAGAGCGAAATTCATGTAAAATCCTAGTTTTCACAAAACCTTGAGCTATATGTCAACTTGAAGAGCAAATTTGCATGATCATGATGGAAGGAAGCCTAACAAAGTGTGTCCAAGGCATGAAAAGAAGAAAGGAAGTAAGAAATTAGCTCAAAATGAGAATTTCGCTCTTGACCCTTCCAAAGGGTCCAGAGCGAAATCCTCATCTGACCCTCAATTTTGGCCTAAGGCATTGAAAATGAAGATTTTTGAGCCAAGTGGATGGCAAGTGGACTTGAATATGGTGAGAGGAGGGTGAGTTTGATCAATTTTGAAGATGGATTGGATGAAAGAGATGAGAAATCAATCAAGAATGTGAATTTCGCTCCTGACCCTTCCAAAGGGTCCAGAGCGAAATTCTTAGAAGACACCTTTTTCTTCCTTGTTTGCACTGAAAGTCTTGTTCTTTGGGCATGGTGGGGGTAGGTTGATATGTTCTTGCCTTAGGAAGTGATTGAAAGTGTTGAAAAGTGAGGATCTTGTCCAAGATTGTGAATTTCGCTCATGACCCTTCCAAAGGGTCTAGAGCGAAATTTTTCATAAGCCTCATTTGCTTCCTTGTTTAGACTACCAACCTTGTTCCTTAGGTGTATTTGGATGGGAAATGACATGTCTTTGCCTTTTGAAGTGATAGAATGTGAAGAAGTGAAGGATTTTGGCCTAAAACTAGAATTTCGCTCCTGACCCTTCCAGAGCGAAATTCCTAAAATCTATCTTTTCCTCTCAATTTTGTGTCAAGCCAAGTGTGGATCAAGATTGAAGATGTCCTTAGGCATGGCTTTGAGTTGCTTATGATCACCAAATGTGAACGAATTGAGCTAAAACTAGAATTTTGCTCCCGACCCTTCCAAAGGGTCCAGAGCGAAATTCTTAACACCTATTTCCCCTTCAAAACAGGTCAAATCCTTGGTTTTTATGGCATAGATAGGTGTGGAGTGACGTGTCCTTGCCTTTTGAGGTGGTTTGGAGTTGAAAGAATGAAGAAATGTGCTCAAAACTAGAATTTTGCTCCTGACCCTTCCGAAGGGTTCAGAGCGAAATTCCCAAAATCCCTCTTTCTTCCATTTTTTTGTGTCAAAGACAAGCCTTGATCAAGGTGAAATGAGCTTGAAAGGACCCCTAGGCGTGCCTTTGAGTGGATTGTGGCCACCAATGATCAAGATTTTGAGCTAGAACAAGGATTTCGCTCAGGACCCTTCCAAAGGGTCTAGGGCGAAATCCTAAATAGGTCCTATCCTTGGCCATGGTTTTGAGCGAAATTCTCCTTTCAAGTCATTTTGAGGTCAAGCAGGTGTTGTCTTCATGAGAAGGGGATCCAAAGGTGAGAGTCAAGGTAGAACAAAGTGAGAAGAATGGAGCTAAGTAAGAGAAAACAAGCAAAGAATGTGTTGTCTTCATGAGAAGGGGATCCAAAGGTGAGAGTCAAGGTAGAACAAAGTGAGAAGAATGGAGCTAAGTAAGAGAAAACAAGCAAAGAATGAATTTCGCTCCTGACCCTTCCAAAGGGTCCAGAGTGAAATTCCTCAAACCACCTATTTTCTCCTTGTGTGAAGCAAAAACATTGATTCCTATGGCGTGGTTGAAGGTGGAGTGATGTATTTTTGCCTTGTAAGATGAATTGAAGTGAAGGAAATGAAGGATCAAGTCTAAAACTTGAATTTCGCTCCTGACCCTTCCAAAGGGTCCAGAGCAAAATTCTCAAAATATCCTTTTTCTTCCAAATTTGTGTTAAGACAAGCGTTGATGAAGGTGAATTGGACTTAAAGATGGCCATAGGCATGTATTTGAATAGGTTATGAGTCCAAAAAATAAGGATTTTGAGCTAAAGAATGAATTTCACTATTGACCCTTCCAAAGGGTCCAGAGCGAAATTCTCAAAATCACCTAGTTTGCCCATGATGAAGGTCAAGGTATGAATTCCTAAGCTTTGGTGGAGAGAAGGCTAGCATGTGCTTGTCTTGGGAGGCATTTTGGAGTGGAGAAATGATGGAATTTGAGCTTAGTCTAGAATTTCGCTCCTGACCCTTCCAAAGGGTCCAGAGCGAAATCCTTAAAAACTATATTTTGTTCCAATTTTGCATCAAACCTAGTGTTGATTGAGATCAAAAACATCTCTAGGCATGCATTTGAACAAGTTGTGGTCACAAAATGTGAAGATTTTTGTCCTAGAATGTAAATTTCGCTCCTGACCCTTCCAAAGGGTCCAGAGCGAAATTCCCTATAGGTCATGTCCTTGGCCTAGGTCCAGAGCGAAATCCTTTTTTTGGTCTTTTTGGGGGTCAAATCAATGATATCTTCAGGAGAAAGCGATTCAAAGGTCAAGAGAAGTTCAAGGCAAAGAGATGATGAAATTTGAGCTAAATTGCAAATTTCGCTCTTCACCCTTCCAAAGGGTCCAGACCGAAATTCTAATAGGGCATGTCCCTGGAGAGGATCTTGAGCAAACTTCACTCTAATGCCTTCTTGTTGATGATTTAAGATAGAGAATGCTATGTTGAATGAATTTATTATGTGTCCTTAATCACCTTTTGGTTTGTTTTGCAGATGGAAGAAGATCAGGACAAGGACACCCTATTCCAGTCCATCATCATCAAGGACATTCCAAAGGCATAAAGGTGGACTCAAGGTGTTTTGAAGCCTTGGAAAACTACATGTGTTCAAGGAGTTGCCAGCTATCTCTGAAACCTTCACTTCGCCACACAAAGGAACCACATGATGACAGAGAAGAATGACACTTCAAGGCGAGGTATGCTACCGAAGAAAGAAAACTTGACAGTAAGGGAGCCTCATCAAGCACATAGAAGATCAAGGAGTGCATCTTTCTTCGCATCAAAGACAGAGGAGGATCAACCAAGATACAAACATCAGACAAGGTGGCATCCCAATCATTTTTCCTCCAGTCGGATTGGTCCACCTCAGCATGTCCAGATTCAATGTACCTGACTCATCGGGGATGGCACAAACTTTGGTGTACCTACCCCTGCTTCCTATTGGCCCTCACTCCTAGAATGTAATTTTCTCATTGCCTAAAGAAGTTTGTTATAACAAACCCTAATTAGGGTTTCTATCCTTTAATCCTAGCCATTGATTCTAAGTCAATCAAAGCCGTCAATTTGTAAAGGGCTCTCTATATAAAGCCCTGGCTCTTCATTTGTAAAGGTTAATAGTCAGAGAATAGTTAATAGTTAGGAGTTAGTAGCTAGAATAGTGAATAGAATAGCAATAGAGTAGATTAGGAGGAGAAGGCAAGAAATTGTTGCCTAAATTGTAAATGAACTCCATTTTCATTGAAGATATGGTGAAATATGTCATTTCTATGCAATATGCATGGTCTCTTGTTGAATCTTCATTTTAGATGGTAAATAATTAGATTGAATGAAGGAAGTTATTGAATGCACTCGTGTGGAATCCGCCTAGTCCAAACCACTAGCCTCTTGCTGACTGTAAGTGCGCCTTGCATGGTCAACTGGCATAGAATGAACTTAATTTCAAGTCATTACACGTCTATTAATCATGCATTATCTTGAATGGTGATCGGTGTTTGATGGTGTATGATTTGAATCTATTTGAAGTATCCCTTAGAAGATCGCACTGAGTTGGTGTCGGATTGTTCAATCTGATGGTGAGACCCAGCCCAGTAGGACTCCACCTAGTCATTCATCCATCCTCTTACATTCTAGATTAGACTTTCTAAGCCTTTCATCTTTTGATATTTCTTTATCTCCCAGTTAGTAGATAGGACTTGTGATTCCAGCAAATCAAACGCTCGGGTCATCAACGTAAGTCCCCTTGTGATTCCAGCAAATCACATCATACCGCAAGAGCTTATCCACAAGTAGAGAACCTACATACAAGAACCTTGGAGTTGCCTTGATTGATCCTTTGGCGAAATCTTCAGCATTCGAGGAAACTTTGTTCAAGAGAGGATAAGATACCTTGGTATTTTATTCTGTGTTTGCATGTGCATGACAAACACATCAACACTACTCCACCTATCCATCAAAGGGGGATCAATCAATTGACCAAAGCAACTCCAATCCTTCACTAAATACTTTTCCACTGAAGTATCTACTGTTGCGAATTCAGCATTTGAAAAGGCTAAAAATCAATGGAAAAGGTCCTCAAAAGTCGAAACTATTGTAATTTTTGTAAAACATATGGTCAATCAAATGAGAAGTGTTTCAAGAAAGAAGAGATAAAGTTAAAACATCTGTCACAGAACTGCATGCACTTGAGAATAATCTACTATCCCAAAATATAGTTCATGTTCTCTCAATCCTCAACTAGTCATAATAATTACTAAACACCTCATCAATGGACAGGGAGTCCATATTCCTGAAAAATTGCAAGTTAAGGATCTGGATCCAATTTTTAACATACAATATAAGCCCAAAGAATCTAGTTTTTCATTCCATCAATCTGCCTATACACCATATGCTCAGCCACAGAGACTAATTTGATTCAATGCTAATTTGCTAAGTTGCCAATTCTAGTACGAGAATGGGTACAGCAGAAAAATTCTTAGGTAAATATGTTTGGGTATGGTTCTATAATATATATATATATATATATGTATGTGTATGTATGTCTGTATATATATATATATATGTTTGTATGTATGACTGTATATATATGTATGTATGTATATCTGTATGTATATCTGTATGTATATATATATATATGTATGTATATGTATATATATGTATGTATGTATGTATAATATGTATATATATATATATACATATATATATGTTGTGTGTGTGTGTGTGTGTGTATGCAAAAATATTATAAAAATATACAAAATTGTAAATACATTTGATGGTATTATACTTCATCATTGATCAATAGTAGTGATAAAGATAAATGCCACTTGATACTTCAAAATTTCAATACTATGCCATATATCATATATGTCTAGGACAATTCAAATGAAAATCATTACAATTACAAATTTTGAAATTTTAAATTTTAAATAAATACAATTAAAAATTTGTATAATTTGAAATTTGAAATAAATACAATTAAAAATTTGTATAATTGTCTTCAATCTTCATCAATCATCAAAAGGATCTAGATCAAGGTGATCATTTGGTTCAACATCATTTGAACTACAAGTAAATGCAATGCTACTCCAAGAAGGTGCATCATGAGGAAGAGTCTCATCATCATCATCTATAGTGACTCTAGCAAGCTCTTCAATAGATGCATCCAAGTTGGTACACTTAGGGGCTATGTCCCAATGCTTTGTTGCCCCTTCCTTGTAGTGATATTGTTTATGTGATAGAAGACGCAAATTGGAAGGGACATAAAATAAGTCTTCTACTTTTTTTGTAGCCAACTAGTTATGCTTCACTAAGTGGATAAAGGAGTATGTACTCCAATTCCATTCGGCCAAAGAACTTGAAACTTGTTGAAATTGTAGAGAAAACCAACACAACTTAAAAATAAAAATGCAAGACAAATTAAAGAATGGTAAGTACTAAAGTCTACAATACAAATGTTAAAAAATAAACAATAAAAAAATGCTTACTTGTGATAGAATCTTGATTGCAAGTGGTTGGAGGAACAAATAATCTTGCCCGTTGAGTGTGAGCATCTTCTTTATATTGGTAGAGCACAAATACAATGATCTCATCCTAAGATGAACTTGCCAAACTCTTTCCTAACAGTATCCACCAATTCTAGATCTAAGAAGAGTATTTGAAATGCCAACTTCTACCCATTAGCAACTTTAGTATCTCTATATGGTGCAATTCTCCTTGGCAAAGCAAGTATGTGGGCGTTCTAGTATTTGGCAGATAAAGCATGTGAAAGGAGATGCAATGGTGTGTTCATCTTGTTCCAGCGATGATGAATAATTTTTTCCACATTTCGAAAATTTGTTTCTTCAAGGTCATTCTATTTTTGTGCTATCATGACCTTTATTTTTTCTATCAAGAAGTCAATGCCATCATAGATTTCCCCCAAACATGGCCAATCTATAGCAGCAAACTTGATCATACTCATGCTAGGCTCGATGAAACTCAAGACATAGTCCACACGAGCCCACCAATCATCATCTAGGATCAATGACTTAACTTTTTGGGCCCTCTCTGAATTTGATTGCTTCCAAATACTCCATTGGTTGCTAATAACCATGGCACCCAATGCCTCTCACACATTCGCAAGTCATCTCAAAATGATCGTGTGTGATGCAAATCAGGTCTTAGCAACCAGGATCATGTAAAAAAAAAAAGTTAATAACACACTAAAATATAAGTAAACATGACATAAATAAAATTAACAAATAAATTAAATCTACCTTCAACAATTCCAAATCCAAGAAAGTCCTGAAAATGCATTGTGAATATGGTGGTTTGTTACAAACATTTGGATCTCCTCACCCTCATGATATATAGCTTTCACCCACTCTATTTGAGTGCCAATTGCTTGCATCACCAAGTTATGGGAGTGCATGGTGCATGGTGTCCAAAAAATGTGTTCATAACTTTCCTCAACCAAAGCACTTGCAGCCCTACAATTTTTCACATTGTCCGTAATGACTTGAACAACATTTTCATGACCCACCATCTATATGGGCTCAATGAGGATTTTAGAAATTTATTCTAAATTTGTCCCTCACAATCAATTGCCTTCAAAAACATTGCCCCTTTGGGGGACACTGCAATAATATATATTAAAGGTCGGTTTTTGCAATCTTTCCATTTATCAAAAACAATAGATGCTCCTATTTCAATCCAAGAATCCCTAATTGGTTTTAGTCATGTCTCTACAAAAAAAAAAAATCTCATAAATAATGTATTGCGCACTTTTCATACTTGGGACCTATGAAACCAAAAGATGCACTATTGATTGCCGCCACCATTTCCCACCAATATGAAGATCTCCTTTGTGCAAGTTATCTTCAACCCTTCGGCACTTTGTGATCAATCTCTTTCAAAAAAACAGTTATCTTTCAAAATGTAAAAGTGAAGAAGAATGGCTGAGCAAGGCATATTAGGAGAGAAATGAAGTTTCAAAGGGGCGAAATTTAGGTATAGTGGGCATTTTAGGGTTTTTTTCATGTTTTTTTTTATTTTTATGTGCTTGTGACACATTGGCACCTACAGGAGCATTTGGGAGTGCCCAGAGTGCGCCCCAGGTTCCCTGTGGGTACAAGTTCCAATGTCTTCAAGGTACAAAAAGAACTTCATTCAATCTTAACCATAAACACTTTTTTGATATGATACGCAGTTTATAACTTCCAAATCAAATAAAAAGTTCACAAATTCTGAAACCAGCTTATTTATCAAACATATATAATATTATATATATGATGCACAGCATGAAGAGCAAATTTCACAACTTATAAATTAAGGCAAGATTCAACCTAGCACTTCTCCTTAGGGCTCACTAGCACTCCTAGTTCCAGAAAGCAACATTGAATGGAAGTAAATAGACCATCAAGATCTTAACAAGATTACCATTAGAAACAAGTGCCTTAAATAAATTTTCAGGCAGCTCCTTATTTTAAGGAATAAAACATCGCTTTGGAAAATTAAGATGTACAAGGATTATCCAGAAGAGCTTTGGCAAATTAGACTTGAAAACCTCATCAGATATATCATATTCCACCTAATACTGAGAAGACTCATTAGAAAGAAAACTTGGACTCCATTGGCAGTATGTTATGCCTTTTAGATTGACCAATGCTCCAGCAACTTTCATGAGAATTGTTGACACTTGACAGTACTATCCAATTGCATATATCAGAGCAGGTTTCTCATTTGTATCTGCATGATTATCAATAATACAGCAATATTTGAAATGATCATCTTCAACATGTGCAGCTAGTGTTCCACAGAAAAGCGTTTCCCCCTCCCCAGGCCCAAGCCCCCCGTCTCCGAAACCCGTCCCCGCAACTTTTTCCCTTTGTCCCCGCGTCCCTGAAGCCCATCCCCGCGTCCCCCATCTCCCCGTCCCCAACGGCCGTGGAACACTGTGTGCAGCCCATCGTTGACCTCTTCAAATGGCACAAGCTAACAACTAAAATCAAAAACAATCCTTTAACCGGAACTTTATTTCTTTATTGGGATTTTTCATTGATTATCAAGATCTTCATATTGTTCATGATAAGTTCAAGTACTAAAATAATGCTCATACCTACCAATCTAACATAACAAGTGTTCTTTGCTTTTTGGAAGTCTTGACATCATGAACTTCTATCATAAGGTCATCACATTTAACTGAGGAACAGAGCATGCTAAAGCATTGTAGGCACTAGAAGATGCATTAGGTACAGCACATGTATTGGCCTTGCTAGAAATATAAGAAGTTTTTGATGTTGAAGCCAATACATTACGAGAAGCCCTCAATCTGTGAGGACATCCTATAGACGAGTATTCAGAACAATAGTATATAAGCCAAAGAACATGTATGCTTTAGTACAAGCTCTTAAATACTAGTCACTTTTTCTTCCCAGTGAACCAAAAAAAAACAGTACCTGCAAATTTAAATTTTGAGATTTTCAGTCCAAAATACAAGAGCATCACCACATGAAACTGGCATCTTACTCGGAACATTACCGTCTTGTGATCACTACAGAGAAGTGGCAGATTTCCATAATTATTCCTTTGTGCGATTGATTACTAATTATTATTTTTTATGTATTGAAGGTTTTTGTATAATTATTTTTTGTGATTATTAAAAACTCTTATGAGTTTTACTGCTGAAAGCACTTTTCAACTTTCCAATTCAAAGGCACTACATACCTTAAAAGAGTATTGCGTTTTTACAAACTCTTACAAGATTTTCCTCCTGAAAACAATGTTTCCAATCCCAGACTCTGTACCATTAAAACGACCATCAAGTTCTAAAAAAAAGTTACAGGTTTTCCTACGAACACTAATGTTTCCAAACCAAAGAGTCTGCACCCTTAAAAAGAACATCGAATCATTAAAAACTTACAAACTCTCCTACTGAAAACAATATTTCCAGTCTAAGACTTTACACCCATAAAAAATCAATCAAATTCTTAAAAACTCTTACATTCCTACCAAAAACAATACTTCCAATCCAAAGTCTCTGCACCCTTGAAAAGACCGTCAAATTCTTATATAGTCATAATGATTTTCCCACCGAAAACAATATCTCCAAACCAAAGAATCTACGCCCTTACAAACAGCATCGAAAACCCGAACAGGCAATCGACTTGAATACAAGTTTCGAAATGGTCTGCATGTGACACAACTGCAAACAAAGTACAAATAACATACAACAAACTGAAATTTTTCCAGTGACTGAATTGAGGAGGGTTTGAAGCAACACATAATAGGACTTACCTGAAGACTGCCCGCGGCTGCCGCCACATGGAGGAGGGAACGAGCGTCTTCATTCCTGATACATACAATTCTCTTGAGTTGCTCCGCTGACAATTCATGGAAAGCCTCTACATTTCCAGCCCCTGCAGCGTTGAAGAGATCATCATCTTTTATTGCATCCATTTCCATTGCTTCCGCCATTCCTTCCTATTATAACTACCCTCCCTCACTAACACAGATGACAGATGCCCTGTGAAAACACTGATGTTTCAATTCAAAGAGACCGTGTGACAGCTTTCTGTAAATTTGAAAACACCGAATCAGACAATAAATTTTTTTTGTCAGAAAAATAGATCAAATGGATATCCAAACATTATTTCCACATACGACAATTTTTGATCGCCACGTTCTATTTCTCTGGCAAATCTTCATTTGTTTGGGTGTCGAAGGCTGGCTTTCGCAGGTATTACTTCCTCTATTTAATTTAATTTTTAATTAGTTTAGACAATTAAGGGATAGAATTAAAAATTTGAACAATAATTTTATAATCTGTAATTAAATTTTTTATTAATAATTTTAAAAATATTAAATTTTTTTAATTAAATTTTTGTTTTTTAATATCTTATATTTCAATTCATAACATCTAATGTCAAATCAATTCTTGAATGACATCAACATTAACAATTACATGTTTTCAATCTTTTGATCATTTGTTCGAGTTTACTAATGTTTTCCATGTGTTTGAATATTTGAAATTAAATACTACTCTCTCATCTCCTCGCCACATATTCACCTTTAATTCCTTTATTACCCATTCATAGCTTATCCACTTAGGTACTTAATATTTCCTCAATTCAAATATTTTTGCCATAAATTTCTAGTATTATATTATTTTTGGGTGGGTAATATAACCCAAAGGGTAATTTTCTTAGTGGTTAGAGTTTATTTTGATTATTTGTTTTTAGTGATGGTTTAGTGTAATAGACATTAGATTTCCACAGTCTATGTTTCTATGATTTGAGATCTAGTATTATATTATTTTTGGGTGGGTAATATAACCCAAAGGGTAATTTTCTTAGTGGTTAGGGTTTATTTTGATTATTTGTTTTTAGTGATGTTTTAGTGTAATAGACATTAGATTTCCACAGTCTATGTTTCTATGATTTGAGATTTTGATTTTGACTGTGTGTTCTTTTTTTCTCATCAATTTTTCAAATCATACTCTATGATTCATCATCAAAATGGGGAGCTAGAGAAGAAAATATGATAAATTGTAGACCAAAGACCCTATAAAAGGACTAAAAACAAACAAAAGAACAAGGTAAGAAAGAAAGCAATGTTGCAAATATGCCTTTTAGTTTGTCATTGATGTTAATTCTCTAGTTCAGAAGTAGTTTGATTGTATATAGTATGATCAGGTTGTGCACAGATTGTGTATATATGTCATAGATGTCATCCAGATGATCAATTAGTGTTTTAGATAGCAAATAATGTTTGTATGGTGAATTTTTGGAGTTCATGTGAATTATGTATTTGATTAGCGTTAGAAGATGTATACAAATGGAATTCATACAACTCAGGTTTATGTGGAGGAATGAGTTGCACTCCTTGTCTTGCCAATGAGTAAAGAATGTTTTGGATCATTAGATCATGTTCCTAGATTATCTTAATTTCTATTTCGATGGTCCACTCATATTATTTTTGATCCAGAATAAGAATTTGTGTAAGACATATTGGTTTGTACCATTTTGGTTATGTGCAGTTGTGTATGGTGTGTACATAATTCTTTTTGAAAGGTGAGCCAGCATAGTGTAGGTCCTTACCCGATTTTGTGTGTTTCACATTTGTTGAATCGACCTCGATTATTTTGGGTCGATGGTAATATACACATTACATCTACTTGTGGCCAACCTTATGAAGAATATTATTGATTCGGATGGTATGTAATGAGCAGTTAGTTGGGTTATGGATGTAATATGGTGTGTGAAATACTAGATGCGACAAACGGTTGATTTGTGTTGATGGTTTGTGCGAAACAGAGGTTCAAAAGTGTTAGTGTGACAAATGAGCTTTAATTTGTGAATTGTTATCAACATATTGATAAATGCCAATTTTCTATACAGATCAATATTCTACTTCTATTGTATATGGACAGTTGTTGTGTATGTTGCCCTGAAGAAGTGATCTTCAGTGCAAATCCTTCATTTGTATCTTGCTTTGAGGCAGTGCGCCTTGGTTTGCAAATCTGAAGCAATGAGCTCCCTCGCATGTGGCCTAAAATGATATATATAGCGAGTTAGAATCTCACCGTGGTTTTTCCTAGTTTGGGTTTTCCACGTAAAAATCTAGTGTTCTTGTGTGGATATTCTTGATGCTTTGGTTATTTACTTTCATGCTCATGTGAGTAGATGAATGTTAAGAGTTTTATATGTTCAAGTTTTAGTATACGATGATTCACCCCCCCCCCCCCACCAATCATCTGGTAGTGTTCAACAAGCAAAACTATTAAAAAGAAGTATATAAAAATGTTAAAATATAACATGAAATAAAATGATTAAATTTAATATAATTTTGTCTCTATAATTTTAGGATTTTTGTTTTTTGTTTTTTGTTTTAGACTAAAATCTTAAATTTGGTTTGCAACGGTATTTATAGATTTTATTTTTAAAATTTAAAAATAAAAAATAATCTTATATTAAATCTAATTTAATTCTAATTAGATGTTACATTATGATTTAAGTGTAAAATATTTTTTTTTTTTTTTTAATTCTTTTCTATTTTATTGGCATAGATGTCTTAAATATATTCATGTAAAAGGTATCTAAACAATGTATATTAAATTTGATACTTTTTTTTTTCTTTTTTTTGATAAAAGTGGATGGAACCACTAAAATTATATTAAATCTTTAGTTTTTTACAGGTGTCTGGTTCAAAGAGCACTAAAGGGAAAGAACCAGTAAGAAAACCCTTCAGTATTGCTCAAGAGAACATAAGCCTATCTACCCAATACAAAAGCCCATAGGCATCCCAAATAAACCCCCCAGATACATAGCCAACCGCATTAGATATAAAGGAAGCTGTGAAAATAGCCAACCGCATTAGATATAAAGGAAGCTGTGAAAACCAATCTAGAAGAGAACATCTCAAAATGGAGCCAATGATGTCCAGCCATAACCAGTTGCATCACCCCAAAACCAACTTGTCTACACACCACATGAGTCCAAGGCTCAGAAGAGAACAAAAATCAAAGCCAGAAGAGAACTAAGAATAAGTGATCCTACCATCACAAACATCGTGAGCAAACATATGCCAATCCACCCCCCCCCCGGTTCTCTCTACTTCTCTAACTACTGGCAAGAACTTGATGCATTGTGTCTCTTTTTTTAGTTAGAATCTTCTACTTTTTTAAGAATTTAATATTTTTGTCTCAAATGAGAGATTTTAATGATATTAATAAAGATAACATTGTTTATGGGATTTAAGAATTGAACAATTTAGCAAAAAATAAAAGTTTCATATTTCTAATTGTTCATTTCTTTGTTGATCATGAAATTTCTATTATAAATTTTGATCAAGTAATACTTTGTTTTTACTATCTACTCTTCTTAAAACAAAGTTGTTAAAATTTAAAAATAGCTCTTACTTATTTGTTAAAGATTCTACTTTTATAGCATTAGCGTAATTGATTTGTATGCATATTCTATGCATTCCATGATGTGATCCCATTCCATTTCCACTAGTATTGACATGCAAAGATGATAAAGCCTATTAGTCCACTTTTCCTTAGATTTTTTCCACTTCCTTTTTTCGCTTTTAAGATTGTATGAGCTAGTTCTTCGCTAGGCTATTAGCATTTTAGTTTTCCCTTTTATGTTTACTCCTATTTAGTGTTTTTGCTCATGTTCACGTGCATCATCTTTAACTTTTTCTCTCGCATACCTTTTGATTTCCATATTTGCATTTAGGGAGTCTTGCCAATTAATTCCCTATTTATTTATCTACTTGGTATTTGCCTTCATCCATGTGTTCTTTCTTGTATTTAATGTTTCATCCGCTAATATTTTAAGACAATAATATCCTTCCATATTCTCTATTATTGTCCATTATTGTAATAGTCAAATCATTGTCACCATTTCAAGTAGAAAGGCTCTAGCCTCAATTAAGACAATCCCATATGGGACCATAGCTTTCATTTTGAAATCACTTGTAATTAATTGTCTTTTATAACTTTCTATTTGTCTCCATTTTGATGTTGACTTTTTGTTGCTCTAAGCTTTGCAACTTAACGAGTAGCCCAAACAATGTCTTATTTGTTTTACAATCCCATAGCTTAGTTGATCTAAATCTATTTTTGAAGCATGTATAGAGATTTACATCCCCCTTGTATCATTTTTGTCCTACAAGTCTCCCAATTAAGTTGTCATGAAAATCAGGGCCCAAATATTTGTATTTGTTTACCACCTACAACTTGTATTCCCTTCAAAATCAAAATTTCTTTGTTTTTTTTTTCTTCTTGAGTTAAATACCATGACACTAGTTTTGCCAATGTTCATTTTAATTCCCACCTCTTGGCAAAATAGTTATAGATCTCTAAGATTTTCTTGTAAACATTGCATTATTTTTGTCATTAAGATGAGATCATCTATATAGAGCATTAACTTTGCCTCAAGTGTGGCTAGGTGAGCACCCCTACCACCTAACTTGTATATTTCTAAACCCAAACAAATGGGGGGCAACAAGCATCCTTATTTGACTCTGATGGCATTCCTAAAACATCCTAATAAGCTATCCTTTATTCAAATTTTGGCTTGAACCTAATCATAAAGCACATGGACTGCTACCCTATATCTTTTGGTATTCCCAACTCTTCCATTCTATCCGAAATTTTGCTTCTAAACGCCATGCCAAAACCCTTTTTGGAAATCAACAAAACAATAAAAACTCTCTGCCTTATGTTTTCCAAACCAAATTTCAATCGAATGTCTAAGAGTGATATAATGATCGATATTAGAATCCATTGGCTTGAAACTAGATTGTCCTTTCACCCTCTTAACCTTGTCTTTTCTCAAAGCCTAATATTACCTCCACCACATTTCTAAATAATCTTCTAAAAATATGATTAATCATTATAGTACAATAGTTTATTGGGTTGTTGACATCTTTCCTTTTTAAAAGAGGAGTGATGACATTAGTTATCCAATTTATCTAGAAACCATCTAAATGAACTTGTTAATTATTTATTTTATTGTATGATACAAGAGCTTTCGAACCCCGTGATAAAAATTCAACTTGTATCTCAACATTTTCTCTAGCCTACTATAATTCCTTCCAAAAACATCTAAGATTATTCTTCCCTAGAGAAATTACCTCTATCCTCCTTTCATGTATTCTTCTCTTTTCAAATCTCACTACTTTTTCATACACATATTTATTTGCTTTTCCCCTCCTAAGATTTTAAACTACTAGCTGACAAACTAAACCAATTCAATATTGGCTATTGATTCTAAGGTATTAACCAAGAGGTCAATTTAATCAAAAATAGTATGAAGGCTCAAGCTATACAATGGTTTGATGGAAATATATTTTCCTAAGCGCTAGAAGTAGCTTATGACATTAAGTGGAGACATCACGGTTGTCACGTTATATTTATTATTAAAATATTGATTCGAAAAGATTGAAGTTGCGACTGAGTATTAGATAGAACTAGAGAACTTTAATGGATCACTATATTGATACGGAGAATTAAAAAAAGTTGAAGTACCTCTTACAAAAATAAATTGACAAAATGATAGGGGAATGAGAAGGATGAAATATAGTCAAATTCAAAGAAGCCTTAGATAACTTCCTCCTCAATGAAACATATATCTTAAGAGGAAAATAAATTATGTTGCCACCTATTTGGTGGTTTTCTTTCAGGACAAACCCTTGCTTTGGTATTTATACCTTCAAAGCAATCTATTTTTGAAATGTTGAGAATACAATATGTTGTAAATGAGACAATAGAGTTATTTCCATTGATTCCTTTACATTCTTAGGTCATTCATTCTATTACCAACCTCAAGTGCCTCGCTACATTAGCCCTAAGATATTCATATTCATTCACTTGTTTGTTGCACATTAGACTTTTGACTTGATCTACCAATGAAGCCCTTTCTATATCTATGTGGTATACCTACTGCAAAGCCTCATAAGGCATCCAATTCAAGCAAATAGAAACATTATTAAGCTTAGGAGTGGCCCTAAATATATTTTTTATTGAAGAAAGAAAACAAAAATTAAAATATACAACTCGAACATCTAAAAACAATAAATAAAAAGAACAAGAAGTTCTTCAAGATAGATGAAACAACTAGCTATCCACACCAAGGATTCAACAATAGGGGTAATACATACATTAGAAGTTGGAGCAACAACACAAACAATATATTCTCACATGAACTTTACATGAAAAAGCTAGATGGTAAGAGCTTAATATCAATAGACAAAGCTTCATAGTTTACACATGTAAACTTGGAGTCCTAGAAGAGTGATCAAATAAAATGTCCCAAAATTGATAGACTGAGTAAAAATATGGTCCAAATTGGTTCAAATAGGATAACAAAGAGTTGACAACCATTAAAAATATCTTCCAAGATCGTTACATACCAACATAAAAGGTGGCAAAGTTAAGAAATATTTGGAAATGGTCATGAAACCATGAATTATTGAGGGATGCTAGAGCATTTCATGGATGAGCACATGAAATGCTAGTTTTTGAACAATTCAAGCTAAACAAAGGTCAAAATCACTAGGAATAACACAAGGAAAAAGATTTGATGCGACGATGGTTGCTACCGCCGCTAGGGTTGGTGTTGGTGTGACGGGGCTTGCTATTGTCGACTTCAGTGGATTGAATAAGGATTCGAAGGTGCAATTTCCGCAAGGTTTGAAGAGATTAAATGTTGATAGAGGTTGTATACCCGTTTCTAATGCCATCTCCATTCAGCTGAAAGCAGAGATGGAAGAGGAAATAGATTACAATGTCTCTGTTTTTTTCCACTCAAGGAGTTATCTGTCGGTTTAGTGGTTTTTGGCCTAGTCTACCTCAACTGCATTCCTGAATTTCGGAACAGTGGGAGCCACTCATTACTGGTAAAGTTCATATTTATCCCATGGCTAAAGGTTTTTTCATAGCAAAGTTTGGCAATGTTCAGGACAGAAACATAATATTATGTGATCATTTTTTTAGTTGGGAGGACAAATTTATATTGATGATTAAACCTTGGCACTCGGATTTCAATCCCTCTTCTGAAACGTTTTACAAGATTACGATTTGGGTTAGGTTACCTAATCTTCCACTTCATCTATGGGTTGATCCTCTTTTGGAAGAAGTGGGCGAAGCCCTTGGTAATTTTTTGATGGTGGATGATGAATCTTCTAATATTCTTCACTCCACCTTTGCCCGTATTTTTGTTGAAATGGATGTTTCAAAAGGGTTGCCTACTAAAGTAGTTCTCAAATCTTCTAAGGGTTGTTGGGTACAATCTCTGGATTATGAAGGGATTCCTTTTCAGTGCAGAAGATGCTTTAAAATAGGTCATGTAGCTGCACAATGTGGACTAGAGAAAAAGACTATGTCGACTTCATGGTGGAAAGGGGCTTCTGAACAACACTATACGGTAGAGAAAAAATCTGAGCAACCTACTAGGAGTTTTTCTCGGGTGGTTGTGTTGGATTCACAGGGTGTTGCAGCTTCCCCTCTGGATATGAACGTTGATTTGACATCCTCTCTAGATGTCTCAAGGGGAGGGAATGTTGATGCTAAGCAAGTGGTACAAGGCGATTCCCCTAATGTAAGAGGGATTGGGTCTATGGCTGCTATGTCTTGTGATAGTGCTTTGACTATCACTCACAGTGGCTCTTTTGATTTTGGGAGGATTGCTAATGATCTCTCTGCTATAGTCTCTCATTCCCAGAATGATGGTGGAATCTCGATGGCTTGGCAAACCAAGGCAACATAGGTGGAGGAGGGTTGGATTACTGTTAAAAGTAAGAAAGCTAATTTTTCTAAACCACCTTTTGATACGACTCTTTGATCCCACAAGAGTAGTGCTAAGTGTAAATCTTGATGGTTATAGGTTGGGGGAGTTTTGGCTAGAATTTTTTTGGTCTCTTTGGTCTTGTTTCAGGTTGTGGGAGCCCACTATTAAAACCCATGTGTTATGTTGTGGGTTAGTTTTGTCTTTTTCCCACTGCTGTAATTTTGTTTATGTTTTCTATGGGGTTGTTTTGTTGTTAGTGGTTTGTTTTGGCTTTTGTTGTCTTTTTGGCTGCTGTTTGTAATGTTTTATTCTTCGCAAACTATCTTGTTTTGGATACTTTTTAATTCTTTGATTCTAAATCTTTTAGAATCCTTTTTGTAAAGGGTTTTGAGGCCCCTTCAAAACCTGTTTTTGCATTAATCCAAAACACAAGGAAAAATAAATACCAAAAAAAAGATGTTAATTTTTTGTCATTGGGATGGAGAATGCTAGAACGCCAAAGTGGATGTGGAATACAACATGAAATTGGGAGGGTATGCAATTTTTGATGTTACAAGATACACATTATTATTTTAGTTAAAATCCAAGAATCATAAGAGGCCATGAATATCTTATCTAATTGTTGGAGAAAGGAAATCTTCCATTACCAAGAAAAGAGAGAGAAGTTCAATGTCTTAAAGGTTGTTTGGAGGAGTTCTCTAGAGAGCTACTCTTGGAGGTCTAGAAATTCTTGTTAAATGATATTCTCCTTAACATGCACACTTCTTGTGGAGAAGGATATTACACTAGCAGGTGGATGGGGTTCTAAAATAGGATAGTATTCAACCAAATTTAAATGTTTGGCTACCTTAAATAGTGTTGTCAATATAATCTCACCAATTAATTGTTGGAATAAGGTGTGTTTATCAAAGTATGAGCCTTTTCTTCAAAAATAACATGCATGCTAAAAAATTTCCATTTGATATAATTTGTAAATTGTATTTCTTAGTCCTTCATGATCCATCCTTTATCTCCAAGATGAAACTATAAATTAATTTCTAATCCATCAATAATTTTTAACTAAACATTCACCATGGGTTTGCACTAGATTTAATTGGTTAGGAGTTTTGCTTGGTACCTTATTGAAATTATTTTCGAGTTGGCTAGTGCAATCTGGTACCCAAAAGCAACATTATTCAACATTGGGATTATCAATCCCTTTATTTTAACTTGACACATTTGGAAGGAAAGAAATAACCACATTTTCAAGGATCGTGTTGTACACTAAAATGATTTATTGAAAAAAGTGCAGATGGCTATTATAGTGGCTATCATGACCTAGGCTAAGTTGGTAGTTACTTAAGGTAGGCCAAGTATAAAGTGATGGTCAAATCATGAGGGCTTGGAACCTTTTGGAATTTGCTTCCATTAACAGGAAGAGGAGGGTAAACTCCTTTAAGAATGCTAGGGAAAACTCCTCTTAAGTGTAATGCCCATATCTACACATAGGAAAAACATGTACAAAGTAACATATATTTTTTGTAGATAGTTCAATAACACCATTAACATGGCACATCATGCACCTCATCACTTATACCAAAGCACATGTCAGATCTACGTGATGGTAAAGTGTGATGTTGTAGGAAAATAATAAGTAAAGAACAATGCAATTGGTGTAATGTCCCATACCACACAACTTATGCAATGGATTCTACCTAATGTTGGGTTGGCATCATCTCATGCAATTGCTAAAGGGAATGGTCTTCAATAGATACCAGACCACAGGATTTCTATTTTATGCATAATGAACACGTATCCAAGTCATGGTCTAATTAAACTTACATATTTGTTATTTAATGAAAATGATAGAAAAAATGAATCAAATGATATCAATCAAATTAACTGGTTTAGAAATATTAATAAACATAATTTTATTAATTAATTAAATGAGTTATTGACCAATAAATTAAGTGTTGTTACTAGGACAGAAGGAACAATATAATTTATGAGCCAATTTTAATTTATATTATTAATCACCCAATTCACATTCAACTATTCATGAATTATTTATCCAATTTAAATTTGTTCTAGATTAATATATCAAATTGAAGAGACAAACTTATTTCTAAAAAATTAAAGTGAAAAAATTAATAATTTATTATCTCTAATTTACATTGTAAATAGTTAAAATTAATTACAATAATATTGATAAATATTGTGGGGATGACCCCACAACACAACACCTAGCTGCGAGCCTCCAACATGGGAGGTCTTGGATTCGATATTGCTCAAGTTCAATGTGTCCCACACATAGGCGATGGAGAGATAAGGTGACGCTTGGGCGTGGAAGGCAAGACGACATCAAGTCAAAAGTGATTCGGCTTCGGCCCATTACCAAACAAAAAATACATATTGATAAATATTGCAAATATTTATTTATTTTTATTATAAATAAAAATATTTCTCAAATATCATCATTTAGTAGATTGCTTGATTAATAATATTATTATTTCAAATTCAAAATCTCATATACTAAACTTATAATGAAATAATTTAATGTATTTTCTAATTAATATGACCATTCTATCATTTAATATTTAAATTTCAGAAGATAATATATAATTAAATATATTCTTATTTAACAAAAAATCCTTGTGTTAAATCTAAATATATCTTATTATTTCCCAAATAGATCAATTTTAAAATTATTTAGTTAATCAATAAAAAATCATTTTAAAATATATTCCTAACAAATAAAAATGATAAATATAAATATATATATAAAACAAATTATGTATCATTAGTTCCTTCTCTTTCAAAAAATCTTCTTGAGGCATATCATACACCAAACCTTTTGGTTTAATAATTTCAACTCTTATTTAACCAAATATTTCTTATTAAAATATTTTTGAATATTGATTTGTTTCATTCTTTTAGACAATTTTTTATGTGAATAAATTTATTTTCCACAATGAACATTCTAGAGCCTTTTTTTAATATCTGCGCTAGACCACTAGGATTTTATTAACTCAAATATATTTTCCTCATGAAACTACATCCTTACAAATTTGTAAGGATGAGGTAGGGCTTAGCCTTTTAAGGTGAGGAGAGAAATTGGAAAGTAATAAAATCCAAAGGATGGAATTGACATAGACAATTTTTGATGTGAATAATTTTTTTTTTCCACAATGAACCTTCTAGAGCCTTTTTTTAATATTTGTGCCAGGCCACTAGGATTATATTAAGTCAAATAAATTTTCCTCATGAAACTAAATCCTTACAAATTTGTAAGGATGGGGTCGGGCTTAGTCTTTTAAGACGAGGAGAGAAATTGGAAAGTGGTAAAATCCAAAGTATGGAACGGACATCAATCCAAAATAAAAGTGAAATTCAACCAAAAAGAATTATGGATAAATCCATCCAACACCTTGATGTTGGTGAATCCAACTCTTTTATTATTTTGGGTGAAATCTCCATTCTTGGGAACAATTACTATAAAAAATTTCCTCATGAAACTACATCCTTACAAAGGATGGGGTAGGGCTTAGTCTTTTAAGATGAGGAGAGAAATTAGAAAGTGGTAAAATCCAAAAGATGGAACGAACATCAATCCAAAATAAAAGTAAAATTCAACCAAAAAGAATTATAGATAAATCCATCCAACACCTTGATGTTGGTGAATCCAACTCTTTTGTTAATTTGGGTGAAATCTTCATTCTTGGGAACAATTATTGTAAAAATAAAGCACATAAAAATAGGCAATATATAGAGAAATTAGAAAGTGGTAAAATCCAAAGGATGGAACGAACATCAATCCAAAATAAAAGTAAAATTCAACCAAAAAGAATTATAGATAAATCCATCCAACGCCTTGTTGTTGTTGAATCCAACTCGTTTATTATTTTGGGTGAAATCTTCATTCTTGAGAACAATTATTGTAAAATTAAAGCACATAAAAATATCATATGTGTGTGTGTCTTATTATTTAAGTTTATAATGAAGGACAATAAACCACTTTATGAACGTGGGATAAAAAAGAACATACTAAAAGGAAATAAAGCATTAAGTAAATTCTAAAGTTGGAATGAATTTATTAAATTCTATGAGTAATAACTAATTGACCATTTACTAAATAATGATTATTTTAACGAAAAAATTACTAAAATCTTTTTTTTAATGAAAAATTGAAAATCTAGTTGAGATTGGATCATTTGTGCTGAACTAACTTTATAACAAGAGCATGAGAGAATAGCATTAAAATCACCTCTAATTATTACAAGTCCAAGGATTATAGTGCGGACAAAAAAGTGAAATTGGTTCCAAACAAGAAATGTATCTCTTGTCTTCATCAATCCTTACAAATTTATTAGAGTAGAAACTAAATTAGTGTGTAAACTTCATGTTTTGGTTGCCTAATAGTTTTGAGCACAATAGATCTCTTCACCTTTTACAATGGGCTACAAACAATTTAACCTCTTCTTGACTAAGCTTTGATTCTTGCATCATAACAATATTAACTTAAAAAATATCAATTTGACACTTAATCAAACATCACTTGTTAGGAGCATTTAAGCTTCTAGTGTTCCAAGAGGTGATCTTCATTACTCACTAAGTGAGTGTTTACTTCATTAGACCTTAGTAAGTATGATTAACAGATAGTTGATCTCCACATATGACATTTTCTTCCTTTTTTGCTTTTTTTCACCCTTTCTTACCCAAAGCAATGTTGGCCTTAAAATATTCAACACAGTTTGACTTGACAATTTTTCGTCAATAATGTCTAACAAATCTTTGTCTTGATTTTCAAAATCAAACCACAAATCATCATCTTTGAATTCTTTAAGATCTTCAAACTCAACGTTCTTTTCTTATGTAGCACAATTTCGTACAAATATATGTTTCCTGATCTTCCATTGAAACACTACGCATGAACAATATATTTGCATCCAACTGATCTCTATCATTTCTTAATTATCAAGAAATGTAAATTAGATCTTGTCACTCAAAAATCAAATCTAAAAAAAAAGTGCTCTTGGGCATAAGCTTGCTCTTAGAAAGAGAAGCATTTTTTCTTTCTTGGTATCCTTCTCTTCTTAAAATTGCATTCCAAAACATCATGCAATTAGCTTTTACACTGCAAATGGTATTTTCTTTTTTGGGAATTAGGCAATCATTTCTTAAGCAATTTGGGCATAAATTCTTGAATCTCCATTAATGGAACTAATCTATTATCAATGTGTGCTAATCACTCATTCCAACAATATTCTTCCAAAAAACATTACATAAACGAATCAAAACTTGGCACCATTTTTAATAAAGAGACCTTCATTGTCCATTATCTAAAGGCTACGTTGATTGAAGGATATATTCTCTCTTGCTTTCCTGGTTTAAACCAGCAATAAAGAGCCGTTTTAAAAAGAGTTTTAGGAATATGCCATCTTTAACCCATTTTTTTACTTTTGCATGAGTATACCAGCTGTATTTCTACGTTCTACTGTTCCTTTGCTTTGAATAAAATATCTTTACGGTCTCCATTTCCTTCTTTGCATGAGGGTTTGTCCTCTTAGATTCTGCCATTGATTATTCTGGTAAAAAGCTCCATAATGTCAAATATATATATATATATATATATTTTGCATATTTATAAATATATAAATATGAAATCAAGTAATTTTCACACTGCATAATATTAGATTTGTTAAACTTTAAGATTTGTGCAATATTTTTCATTATCAATATTTTGTATCTAGTTATTTCATCTTGGAAATGGACTATGAAGTATGATCCAAAATATTGATGATGAAAAATGTTGCACATTTAACAATAATTATGATTAAATCTGATTTATTTTTCCGATACATATATCATCTCATATGTGTATTTTTTCTTTGCAACTCTAATAGAAGTAACAAGTCTTAACATGTAAAGAAAAGAGAGAATAACTCGAGTCATTTGCATGCACAATGAATGTTTATGCATTTATAAAGTTTACACATCTTCAAAAATATATCACCTAATTTTATTTCACTAGAAATAGTAAAATCAACAATTTATTGTCTAAGAAAAATAAATTAATTCAACATATTTAGTTTTTTTAAAAGAGAGACCTAACTCTACTCTATTATTACTTTAAAAAAATCTCAATTTCTTACACTTTTGGTGTTCTATATGCACCAAACACAAGATAGACACAAGCAATACACATTCAAAGAGAAAATAGACAATCGTTCATTATTCATATTCCAAAAACAAAGAGATCTATGCTTGGAAAAGAAATGATGCAAAAACTACCTCTAAGGTGGCATTCAAGGAGAAGATGAATCCCTCTCTTGTTGAATCCTCTCTAAGAATTTTTATTTCCTTCTCAAACCTCCTCCAAAGCAAGAGTCTTCAACACTTTAAGATTATTCCTTTCAAAATACAAAATGAGTAAAAAATCCATTTCCAAAGACCATGAAGGTGATTATATATGAGCATGTCATGTCACATAGTCTCATCCTATAAGATGTGGCACATGGCCTCTACCTAACACTATCTTCCCTCCATTACAATCTTATTAGATCACATGTTTTTTTTATGTGCTCACACATATGTGAGACCTGGGGAAGAGGAGTGTGGTTGTACACTCTTTCTCATGCATGCTCCTAGAAAGTGTGGTAACATGTGTGGGGCATTGGAATGAGGAGTGTACTACACACCACCTCATGTAGGTGGTTCGCTAAGGGGCCTATTTTCACATAAAAATAAAGAAAAGTGATTTTATTTTTAATTTTAAATCCACTAGAAGTGAAAATTCAAGTTTGCACTCCAAAGGGACCTCTATAGACATATTAACATTAATAGTCACTTAGTTACATTGTTTAAAATAATTAAAAATAAACAACATACTAAAGTTACAAGGTTTGCAACAATTAGAAGGTCTTGGATCATGGACTAAGGCCAAGGAGTATTAAGGAAAGGTATGTTCAAGCTTTAGTGAATCTTCCATTTTTAGTTGGTAACCTATAAATTACCTGCACACTTGATTCATGTGCATTAAATCTCATCATGAAATATATAAGCATGTATAGCCAAAGCATTTGTTATAATAATATTGTTCATTTATACTATAAAATCTATCAACTAGGAAAATGGAATAAAACAAACATGTTATCATAGACCAACAAAGCTATCAAAATGAAGTGCATAATGAAATAAACAAAACCAATTTCATAGCACTCCTTTGTTGACGCTTCATGTTTCTTCTTTCTCCTCTGATTTATGTGGCTCTCAAATAGACGAGTGCACAAATGTGATAAAGCAAAGCCAAATTGACAACATGATCTCAAGGATAATCAAAAGACCATGGTTATGAGAATGAGAAATGTGACCTCAATATATAGATCTCGAAGGTCGATTGAATGGATAGGATTGATTGGCAATCAATGGACATGATTGAATGTGAGGGCCAATTAAGTGGAGCCAAATGAGCAAGTGTTATTTGGAAGTGAAGAGGGAAATGAAATGTTATTAGAGTTAATTGGGGCGAAATGAGGAAGGTGGAAGAGTGAGGTCAAGCTAAAAGTGGAGTGGAATTAGCATGAAAATTAGATAAGTAGAGAGAATTAATAATTATAATTTATTGATTCCTCCACATGTCAATAATTAGACAATTAAATAAAATGAATTCATTTAATTGTGACCAAAGGTGGAAAAGAATGAATAAATAAATGATCTTTATTTATCCTAGAGGAAACATTAGGATAGGGGACCCAAACAATTAAATAATTGTTTAACCCTAGAAATAGATTAGGACAAATAAATGCCAAAGAGATGGAGATTCAATAATTGACATCATTTAATTAATGGAAGAATGACACAATATTGACGAATGATAAAAACCAAATGTGCGATATAGAAGACATGTTAAAAAGCATAGTTGTAGGTGTTGACCATTTTTAAGTGTCTACAAAATTAAATCTCAAACAATCTTTCATAACTTAATCAAGTATAATAATAAAAGGACAACTCCTCATGGCCATACCATCTCAGTACACTTATTTAATCTACAATATTCACACAATTTAAATTTTCATAAAATTTAATATCTGCGAGAATGCAAGATATTAACCATTAAGAAGATTTATGACAAATTATAGATAAGTATTTAAATCATCAACTCATATATCATTCGTCATCTTGTTTGATCACATTTAAATTACAATTCAATGTAATATCTCCTTTAAGAAATTAATTTTAAAATAAAGGTTAGTAATAAAGAACAATCACAATTTTAAAACAACCATAGAAAGCATTCTCACCTATTTAAATGTTATGGATCTTAAATATATCAAATCGACATCTCTCATAGCATATATATGCCGACAACGAACAAGAACCTATATACATCTGTAGCGTCCTAAAATTGCGACACTTGCAATTTCGACTGCATTTGGGTCTTCACGACGGCGCCGCAACGTTGAACCTGAATGGAGACCTCGAAACCTTCTTGTGACATCAAAAACTGCATATTTCTGCACCTTGGCCTGATGCTTCCTTGCACCCTGCTGTCCCGGGAGGTGGGACCATGGCGCCCAGCGGCCTGGTCCCTGGCCCTATTTTGGGCCCGGTCTCTTGTTGGGCATCGGGTCTTTAAGTTTTCAATTCGGAAAATGATGCTTCTAGGTCGGCCTAAGGTCGGAAAAATCAGTCTCTCAACCCTAATTGACAAGTATATAAACTATTTTTCCTCTCCTAGAAAGGGAGGAAGAAAATAAGTAAGAGCAAGATGCGGAAGCGATATTCAAACATTCAAACATTCAAGCATTCAAGCATTCCTTCAAGCAATTGAGCATTCTAAGTATCCATTCAAGGCTAGGTGTTGCATTCAAGACAAGGATTCAACCATTGAAGAGGAGATCACCTGCAACATATAACATACAACATTCGTTACACCTTCACATGTAAGAATACAAACATTCTTACAACAAGGTATCAGTACTTGTTTACATTACAAACATTTACATTTACAGCATTCTCATTTCTTGGTTAATTCCAAAACTGGGGTTTGACCTAAAGGCAAACCCCTAATCCCTAACCCCCCAATCGTCCTCTCTTTTCTGTGTGTAGGTTGTAGGTACGCAGCTGTAATTGAAGATCTGGAATCCTTGTGCAGAGACGAACAGATCCCCCTTCGTTTCGCGGATTTTTCGGAGGACCGTGTGCACTCCGAGCGCCATCGTCCCGTCAACTTTCGCTCAAATTTGCAGAACAGCATCGTCTCGACATTTTACTGCTAATTTCAGCTCCATAGCTTCATCCTATGTCCCTATCTCCGTCTACAAGCGAATCTTTCTTACTTTACATGCATTCTTAGTCCAATCATTCTATCTACATTCTTTACAAAAGAGGGTATCCTTGATGTCTGAACCCTTGAAGCTCATTTAGAATCCAGTCTTGCGTTGTGTGGGATTAGATCTTGTGGGTTTCAACCCCTCTTTTGAATGTAAAGTCTCTCCTAAGTGAAAACCGTCAACCCTAGTGACCTCCTTTCTCTCTCCTTGGAGTGGGGGAACACGTAGGGTTCGATTTTTTGCTTCACAACATCTAATATAGTATGAACATATGAACCCATAAAGTAACCAAGTATCAAACATACAATATAGTGCAGTAAATATAGTTATGATTGCAAAAATAGATGGTGAGAACATTTTGTCTTGGACCCTTTTGGAAATTCCTCCTATTAAGGGGAAGAAGAGGGTTAAAAACTCTTAAGGGTTCTAGGGCCTTGGCAAAGTGGACTCTTCTCCTTGTTAGGGTATTCAAATTAAAATTTGTTGGTACATCCAAATGTAATTTGTGTTTTGAGAAAAGGGTGTGTAATATGATATTGTCCTAGTTCATTGATAAGTGTAATTTGGAATAAGTTAGTGGTAGGCACAAATAATGAGGCTAAAGCCCAAGCATCCGTCTTGGATTTTCAAGCTTTCACCCTTTGTGAAACAAAATTTGCATATTAATGATATTAAAAGGAGGTCTCCTAATTATAAACTTTAAAAGGTTTTATGTCAATTTTAGACTTTTTTGGATTCTCTTGAGTATTTTTTATTCTCTCATCATTTCAAATAAGTAAATCAAGTTGTTGATTTCTTAGAAAAAAATATGATTCAAACTAAGGATGTAATTATAATTGAAATTGTATATGAAATAATTTAAAGGAATTGAGACTAATTTTAAGATCTTGATACTGAAACATTTGGACAAATGGTCTAGACTCAAACCATTTCTAATTGTTGAAAATTTTCTCTTACGTGGCATGCTTTTCTCAAATACATATTTGGGAGGGTAGACTATTCATTAAGATTTAAATAAATAGCATAAATTATGGGTATTGTTATATGCTAAATTATTTTGCAAAGAATTTTATAGTTTCTTATCTTCAATAATGGAAATTTATTCTATATGTAGCCCTTGTGTTATCCTTGTGTAGAGAAGTTAGGGATGACTTTTATATTTCGACACACAAGATTTTGTGAAGATATATGTTATCCAAGATAAAAAAATAAATCATTTTATCAAGGATGTTTTGGGAGTAGATCTAGAGACAGACATATGGATTCAAGTTAATTCTAATGTGCCTTCCATGTTTCTCTTAATTATTTTTGTGTCGAATGGTAATAAAGAAGTGACACTATAAATGATAATATTTTGTATGGGTTGAATTTAGTAGTTGTATACAAGTGGTGTTGAAGTTTGTAAATGGCTTTCCTAACCCTTCTCTATGAATTGCTAGAATGAAATTAGAGTCATAGTGTCCATGGCTTTATTCAAGGAGATGGAAAGGTATTTTTTTGCATTAGTACAACATGTGGAGAAGCTTTCAACACTAGTAGTAGAAGATGAAGTTGATGGATATTTGAAAGCTTTTGATTTCTCTGCTCTTTTAAAGAAATTATCACCATTTCTCCATAATAAGACTAAAAGTCATTTCATACAACTTGAGTTGGCCTAGTGGTAGAGAACTTGTACTCTTGAAAGAGAGGTCACAAGTTAAAATCCCACAAGGGGGTAGAGTATGTACACCTTATCGGCTTCGGCCCATTACCAATCAAAAATAAAAAAGACTAAAAGTCATTTCAAGGGTTAGAAGGGTAATGAAGACTTTGATGAGGATAGTTTGTCTCGAGGAACAAGGTTCTATTAGATATGTGTTTGCTACTAACTATCTAGGTGCACTAATTTTGAGGTTAATCATATGCGTGTCTACGTTCTAGCTAATTGGTTAAATATCATTTTTCCTCTTTTTTCTAATCGTGTGGATTTCTAGAGTTTTTATTTTTTATTATTGGTGGGAATTTTACCTTCAATTTGTTATGTAGATGTTTTTGTATAATCACAAAACAATATTTTTTTTTTCAGTTGATATAAGGGTGAGGAATCCAACTCTCTTGTTTACTCATTGATATATATGTATGTGTGTTTAATGCTAAATTTTAAAAATACAAAAACCCTAAGATCAAAATAGACCTCACTATTGTCTCCAAACATACAAAAACCCTAAGATCACTTGTCGAAACAAAACAAATCAAGTACAGAAAATTTGTGTTTTTTGGAAAGCTAAAAAAAATTCAAGAAAAAATCCATACAATTGTATAGAGCCTAAAGCTTGTACATTGTTGTACCCTCTATTACAAACCTTGTGCAAATTTTTGGACTATTAAATGAAGTTTTGGTGTTATTCTATGTAAATTTGTATTTTTTGTAGTAATGGCCTTATTTCTTTTTTGGTGACTAATTTTCTACTAGTAGTGATTTTTTTCATGTGTCAGTTTTATTTCACAAATTGCTAGCATTATGGTTTCAAAAAACCCCACTTGATGAGGATCACCTACCAATGACTTGTAACTACCAACATAACATTCTAGCCATTTTTAAAGCAAAATCCTTCCCACTACCATTGGTGGTATAATCTATTGGTCATAGTTGAGACACCACCAATATCATTGATGTCATGACCTAGAGACACTTCACCAATATCAACCACACACCATCAACATATCATCAAACCCCACTTCATTACCCATCCACCAAGTCAACACTTAAGCATCACACAGTCACCACTAGATTGTCACCCAAGATCACCCCTATGAATGGTGTTTCCATGTTGTAGACCATTCACTACTTAGTCACTACCCTCTAGCCACCAACCCTATCTTTTATATCATAAAGGAGCTAATTTATTCTTTTGAGCATTACTTGAGCATTTAAGATATTGTTAAAATTTTGGTTATCAAAACTTTCCAATGGTGGTATTTTATCCCCAAAAAATTGTTGGTGAATTTTATTGCATGTTAAAGTTAAATCTACGTTTTTTATACTTCTAGGCCCATAAATTTTGGCTTAGATCTCCGTTTATATGATTTTTGCAACCTTTGAAAGCTAATTCAGTGCTCTACATAGAACTTAGACTTGATTTTTTAGAATTTTTACCAAGTATATAAAGCTCTAATTCGAAGTAATTTTTATTGCTTGCTTAAATCAATTATCAAAATTACAAAAAGGTTTCATTTTCTTATTGTGGGAGGAGTAGCTTATGAAGGAAGCTAATGCACAAAAA